>NC_069500.1:146954955-147029406 GCF_027579735.1 Bombina bombina | reverse complement strand
TGCTTTATACAAAAAATCATAACCACCACAAAAAAGGGCGGGCCTCATGGACTCTTGCTAATATGAAAGAAATGAATTTATCAGGTAAGTTCTTACATAAATTATGTTTTCTTTCATGTAATTAGCAAGAGTCCATGAGCTAGTGACGTATGGGATAATGACTACCCAAGATGTGGATCTTTCCACACAAGAGTCACTAGAGAGGGAGGGATAAAATAAAGACAGCCAATTCCTGCTGAAAATAATCCACACCCAAAATAAAGTTTAATGAAAAACATAAGCAGAAGATTCAAACTGAAACCGCTGCCTGAAGTACTTTTCTACCAAAAACTGCTTCAGAAGAAGAAAATACAACAAAATGGTAGAATTTGGTAAAGGTATGCAAAGAGAACCAAGTTGCCACTTTGAAAATCTGATCAACCGAAGCTTCATTCCTAAACGCCCAGGAAGTAGAAACTGACCTAGTAGAATGAGCTGTAATCCTATGAGGCGGAGTCTTACCCGACTCAAAATAGGCAAGATGAAATAAAGATTTCAACCAAGATGCCAAAGAAATGACAGAAGTTTTCTGGCCTTTCTAAAACCGGAAAAGATAACAAATAAACCAGAAGTCTTTCGGAAAGACTTAATAGCTTCAACATAATATTTCAAAGCTCTAATAACATCCAAAGAATGCAACGATTTCTCCTTAGAATTCTTAGGATGAGGACATAATGAAGGAACCACAATGTCTCTACTAATGTTGTTGGAATTCACAACTTAGGTAAAAATTCAAAAGAAGTTCGCAACACCGCCTTATCCTGATGAAAAATCAGAAAAGGAGACTCACAAGAAAGAGCAAATAATTCAGAAACTCTTCTGGCAGAAGAGATGGCCAAAAGGAACAAAACTTTCCAAGAAAGTAATTTAATATCCAATGAATGCATAGGTTCAAATGGAGGAGCTTGAAGAGCCCCCAGAACCAAATTCAAACTCCAAGGAGGAGAAATTGACTTAAAGACAGGCTTTATACGAACCAAAGCTTGTACAAAACAATGAATATCAGGAAGAATAGCAATCTTTCTGTTGAAAAAGAACAGAAAGAGCAGAGATTTGACCTTTCAAGGAACTTGCGGACAAACCCTTATCTAAACCATCCTGAAGAAATTGTAATATTCTCGGTATTCTAAAAGAATGCCAAGAAAAATGATGAGAAAGACACCAAGAAATATAAGTCTTCCAGACTCTATAATATATCTCTCTGGATACAGATATACGAGCCTGTAACATAGTATTAATCACAGAGTCAGAGAAACCTCTTTGACCAAGAATCAAGCGTTCAATCTCCATACCTTTAAATTTAAGGATTTCAGATCCTGATGGAAAAAAGGACCTTGAGACAAAAGGTCTGGTCTTAACGGAAGAGTACACGGTTGGCAAGAGGCCATCCGGACAAGATCCTCATACCAAAACCTGTGAGGCCATGCCGGAGCTACCAGCAGAACAAACGAGCATTCCTTCAGAATCTTGGAGATTACTCTTGGAAGAAGAACTAGAGGCGGAAAGATATAGGCAGGATGATACTTCCAAGGAAGTGAAAATGCATCCACTGCCTCCGCCTGAGGATCCCGGGATCTGGACAGATACCTGGGAAGTTTCTTGTTTAGATGAGAAGCCATCAGATCTATTTCTGGAAGTTCCCACATTTGAACAATCTGAAGAAATACCTCTGGGTGAAGAGACCATTCGCCCGGATGCAACGTTTGGCGACTGAGATAATCCGCTTTCCAATTGTCCATACCTGGGATATAAACCGCAGAGATTTAGACAGGAGCTGGATTCCGCCCAAACCAAAATTCGAGATACTTCTTTCATAGCCAGAGGACTGTGAGTCCCTCCTTGATGATTGATGTATGCCACAGATGTGACATTGTCTTATCTGAAAACAAATGAACAACTCTCTCTTCGGAAGAGGCCAAGACTGAAGAGCTCTGAAAATTGCACGGAGTTCCAAAATATTGATCGGAAATCTCACCTCCTGAGATTCCCAAACCCCTTGTGCCGTCAGATACCCCCATACAGCTCCCCAACCTGTAAAACTAGCATCTGTTGAGATTATAGTCCAGGTCGGAAGAACAAAGAAGCCCCCTGAACTAAACGATGGTGATCTGACCACCATGTCAGAGAGTGTCATAAAATCGGTTTAAAGATATTAATTGAGATATCTTTGAGTAATCCCTGCACCATTGGTTCAGCATACAGAGCTGAAGAGGTCGCATGTAAAAACGAGCAAAGGAGATCGCATCTGATGCGGCAGTCCTAAGACCCAACATTTCCATGCATAAGGCTACCAAAGGGAATGATTGTGACTGAAGGTTTTGACAAGCTGATATCAATGTTAAACTTCTCTTGACTGACAAGGACAGAGTCATAGACACTGAATTTATCTAGAAACCTAAAAAGGTTACCCTTGTCTGAGGAATCAATGAACTGATTGGTAAATTGATCCTCCAACCATGAACTTGAAGAAACAACACAAGTCGATTCGTATGAGATTCTACGAAAATGAAAAGACTGAGCAAGTACCAAGATATCGTCCAAATAAGGAAATACCAAAACCCTATTCTCTGAATACAGAAAGAAGGGCACCGAGAACCTTTGAAAAAAATTCTTGGAACTGAGGCTAGGCCAAACGGTAGAGCCACAAAACTGGTAATGCTTGTCTAAAAAGAGAATCTCAGACACTAAAAGTAATCTGGATGAATCGGAATATGCAGATACACATCCTGTAAATCTATTGTAGACATATAATGCCCTTGCTAAACAAAAGGCAGGATAGTCCTACAGTAACCATCTTGAATGTTGGTATCCTAACATAACGATTCAATAATGATAGATCCAGAACTGGTCTGAAGGAATTGACCTTCTTTGGTACAATGAAGAGATAAAATAAAACCCCAGCCCCTGTTCCAGAACTGGAACTGGCATAAATACTCCAGCCAACTCTAGATCTGAAACACATTTCAGAAATGCTGAGCCTTGCTGTGTTAACTGGGACACGGGAAAGAAAAGAATCTCTTAGCAGGAGGCCTTAACTTGAAGCCAATTCTGTACCTTTCTGAAACAATGTTTCTGAAACCAGAGATTAAGAACGGAATTGATCCAAATTTCTTTGAAGAAAACGTAATCTGCCCCATACCAGCTGAGCTGGAATAAGGGCCGCACCTTCATAGGTACTTAGGAGCTGGCTATAGGTTTCTATAAAGCTCGGATATATTCCAAACTGGAAATAGTTTCCAAACTGATACCGCTCCTGAGGATGAAGGATCAGGCTTTTGTTCCTTGTTGTGAGGAAAGGAACGAAATGATTATTTACCCTGGAAAGAAAGGGAAAGCAAAGTTGACTTAGAAGACATGTCAGTATTCCAAGTTTAATCCATAAAGCTTTTCTAGCTAAAATAGCTAGAGACATATACCTGACATCAACTCTAATGATATCAAAAGATGGTATCACCAATAAAATTATTAGCATGTTATAGAATAATAATAATGCTATAAAATTATGATCTGTTACTTGTTGCGCTAAAACTTCTAACCAAAAAGTTGAAGCTGCAGCAACATCCGCTAAAAATATAGCAGGTCTAAGAAGATTACCTGAACATAAGTAAGCTTTTCTTAGAAAGGATTCAATTTTCCTATCTAAAGGATCCTTAAATGAAGTACTATCTGCCATAGGAATAGTAGTACATTAGCAGGAGTAGAGACAGCCCCATAACCTTAGGGATTTTTGTCCCAAAAAACTCTAATCTGTCAGATGGCACAGGATATAATTTGCTTAAACGTCTAGAAGGAGTAAATAAATTACCCAAATTATTCCATTCCCTGGAAATTACTTCAGAAATAGCATCAGGGAGATAAAACACTTCTGGAATAACTACCTTATTTAAACGTTTACATTTAGTATCAAGAGGACCAGAATCCTCTATTTCTAATGCAAATAACACTTCTTTAAGTAAAGAACGAATAAATTCCATCTTGGACAAATACAAAGATTTATCAGCATCAAAATGATGATGTTCATTTAAAAATTCATCTGAAAAAAAGAGAAGTTTTAAAAGACTTTTATGTATACTAGAAGGAGAAATAACAGACATAGCCTTCTTAATGGATTTAAAATAAATAAAATCTCTTATGTTATCAGGAACACTCTGAAAATTAGATGTTGACGGAACAGCAACAGGTAATGTAACAGTACTAAAGGAAATTTTATCTGCATTAATAAGTTTGACATGACATGCAATACAAATAACAGCTGGAGAAACAGATACCAAAAGTTTATAGCAGACTTAGCTTGGTAGCTCCAGCACTGTGCAGTGATTTTCCTGTAGTAACTTCTGACTCAGTTGCAACGTGGAACATCTTGCAATATGTAAAAGAAAAAAACAACATATAAAGCAAAATTGATCAAATTCCTTAAATGACAGTTTCAGGAATGGGAAAAAAATGCCAGTGAACAAGCTTCTAGCAACCAGAAGCAATAAATAATGAGACTTAAATAATGTGGAGACAAAAATGACGCCCAAATTTTTTAGCGCCAAAAAAGACGCCCACATTATTTGGCGCCTAAATGCTTTTGGCGCCAAAAATGACGCCACATCCGGAACGCCGACATTTCTGGCGCAAAATAACGTCAAAGAATGACGCAACTTCCGGCGACACGTATGACGCCGGAAACGGAAATAGAATTTTTGCGCCAAAAAAGTCCGCGCCAAAAATGACGCAATAAAATGAAGCATTTTCAGCCCCCGCGAGCCTAACAGCCCACAGGGAAAAAGTCAAATTTTAAGGTAAAATATGTTAAATTAAAATGCATAATCCCAAATATGAAACTGACTGTCTGAAAAATAAGGAAAGTTGAACATTCTGAGTCAAGGCAAATAAATGTTTGAATACATATATTTAGAACTTTATAAACAAAGTGCCCAACCATAGCTAGGAGTGTCACAGAAAATAAGACTTACTTACCCCAGGACACTCATCTACATATAGCAGATAGCCAAACCAGTACTGAAACGAGAATCAGCAGAGGTAATGGTATATATAAGAGTATATCGTCGATCTGAAAAGGGAGGTAAGAGATGAATCTCTACGACCGATAACAGAGAACCTATGAAATAGACCCCGTAGAAGGAGATCACTGCATTCAAATAGGCAATACTCTCCTCACATCCCTCTGACATTCACTGCACGCTGAGAGGAAAACCGGGCTCCAACTTGCTGCGGAGCGCATATCAACGTAGAATCTAGCACAAACTTACTTCACCACCTCCATCGGAGGCAAAGTTTGTAAAACTGAATTGTGGGTGTGGTGAGGGGTGTATTTATAGGCATTTTAAGGTTTGGGAAACTTTGCCCCTCCTGGTAGGAATGTATATCCCATACGTCACTAGCTCATGGACTCTTGCTAATTACATGAAAGAAAACATCCATGTAAGTAGGTACTTCTAAATATTTGTCCATTTTACACAATTTTTCTGGGGGAATTGTGATAGGGTCACAATCATCCAAAGTTGCCAAAACCTCCCTGAGCAACAGGCGGAGGTGTACCAGTTTAAATTTAAAAGACGTGAAGTCGGAATCTGTCTGAGGTAATAAATTTCCTGACTCTGAAAGTTCCCCCTCAGACATAAAATCCCTAACCCCCAAATTAGAGCATTGTGAGGGTGCATCGGAAATAGTCACTAAGGCATCAGAGGGTTCAGTATTTACATGAATACCTGACCTACTGCGTTTACCCTGCAAACCTGGCAGTTTAGATAATACCTCTGTAAGGGTAGTAGACATCACTGCCGCCATATCTTGCAAAAGTAAAAGAAGTAGACGCACTAGAAGTACTTGGCGTCGCTTGCGTGGGCGTTAAAGGTTGTGACACTTGGGGAGAATTTGATGGCATATCCCGATTCTCTTCAGACTGAGAATCATCCTTAGGCACACTTTTTTTTCCTAAAATATGTTCTTTACAGTGTAGGACCCTTTCAGTACAAGGAGGACACAATGTAAGAGGGGGTTCCACAATGGCTTCTAAACACATTGAACAAGGATTTTCCTTGATGGCAGACATGCGCCTTTAAGAATAAAAAGAGTACACTTTTTTCAAAATTGCTAAAACGTTATGCAAAATGATTAATTTCGATTATGTGTGAACCTAATGTGCAATCGGATATTGCACCACAAGTAAACAGGAGAGTTAACCCTTTAATTCGAGTGTTTAGCCCACAAAAAGCATTATGCAGAGAAAAATGGTTAAACTGCCCCTGCACCTCGCCACAGCTCTGCTGTGGAGCCTACCTGCCCCAAAGGACTGGGAAAACGATCCAGTCTCACTCCGAAAAACAGCCTCACAGTCTGGTCCCAACCGGAGTTAATGGCTGCTCTAACTGCGCAATGAGGCGCGAAATTAGGCCCCGCCCATCATCCTTGATGTGCAAATAACTTAAGCAACCGCATGGGAAGCAGTTTTAAAAAAAACGGCCATGAATAAATGTTATCTAATAAACATATATGCCATGTGGACCCTTCAGTATCACAAAATGTCAGCCCTGATAAGTCTCATATTTAATAAAGTAAGCGTTTTCTAAGCTGCCCCAGTGTCTTCAACCATATATCCCATAAGTGTCCCTTGTTGAAATCTCTCACAAGGATAATTATACACAGGTTTACAGTACCATCCTAACCAGGACTTCTGCTTACCCCTTCCCAACCTGGGAAATATGCCAGCCCATTCTGATCTACAACAGTCTCCTCAGAATATAAATGACTGCACATACCTTAATGCTGCTTGCAGTAAGAAACGTTCCCCACACTGAAGATTTCTCTTGTACTCCTCAGCAAATTTTGTGGGAACCAATATGGATCTCAGTTACAACTGCTAAGATCATCAAACTCAAGGCAGAATTCTTCTTCTATGTCCTGCCTGAGGAAAAAAACATAATTTATGCTTACCTGATAAATTCCTTTCTCCTGTAGTGTAGTCAGTCCACGGGTCATCCATTACTTATGGAATATATCTCTTCCTAACAGGAAACTGCAAGAGAATTACCCAGCAGAGCTGCTATATAGCTCCTCCCCTCACCTATCATACTCAGTCATTCGACCAAAGCAGACGAGAAAGGAGGAACCATAGGGTACAGTGGTGACTGGTGTTTAATTAAAATTTAGACCTGCCGTAAAAACAGGGCGGGCCGTGGACTGACTACACTACAGGAGAAAGGAATTTATCAGGTAAGCATAAATTATGTTTTCTCCTGTTAAGTGTAGTCAGTCCACGGGTCATCCATTACTTATGGAATACCAATACCAAAGCTAAAGTACACGGATGAAGGTAGGGACAAGGCAGGAACATTAAACAGAAGGAACCACTGCCTGAAGTACCTTTCTCCCAAAAATAGCCTCCGACGAAGCAAAAGTGTCAAATTTGTAAAATTTTGAAAAAGTGTGAAGCGAAGACCAAGTCGCAGCCTTGCAAATCTGTTCAACAGAGGCCTCATTTTTAAAGGCCCAGGTGGAAGCCACAGCTCTAGTAGAATGAGCTGTAATCCTTTCAGGAGGCTGCTGTCCAGCAGTCTCATAGGCTAAGCGTATTATGCTACGAAGCCAAAAAGAGATAGAGGTAGCCGAAGCCTTTTGACCTCTCCTCTGTCCAGAGTAAACGACAAACAGGGAAGAAGTTTGACGAAAATCCTTAGTTGCCTGCAAATAGAATTTCAGGGCACGGACTACGTCCAGATTATGCAAAAGTCGTTCCTTCTTTGAAGAAGGGTTAGGACACAGAGATGGAACAACAATCTCTTGATTGATATTCCTGTAAGTAACTACCTTAGGTAAGAACCCAGGTTTAGTACGCAGGACTACCTTGTCTGAATGAAAAATCAGATAAGGAGAATCACAATGTAAGGCAGATAACTCAGAGACTCTTCGAGCCGAGGAAATAGCCATCAAAAACAGAACTTTCCAAGATAACAGCTTGATATCAATGGAATGAAGGGGTTCAAATGGAACGCCTTGAAGAACATTAAGAACTAAGTTTAAGCTCCACGGCGGAGCAACAGACTTAAACACAGGCTTAATCCTAGTTAAAGCCTGACAGAAAGCCTGAACGTCTGGAACTTCAGCCAGACGTTTGTGTAGAAGAATAGACAGAGCAGAAATCTGTCCCTTTAACGAACTAGTAGATAAGCCCTTTTCTAAACCCTCTTGAAGAAAGGACAATATCCTAGGAATCCTAACCTTACTCCATGAGTAACTCTTGGATTCGCACCAATGTAAATATTTACGCCATATCTTATGGTAAATTTTTCTGGTAACAGGCTTCCTAGCCTGTATTAAGGTATCAATAACCGACTCCGAGAAGCCACGCTTTGATAGAATCAAGCGTTCAATCTCCATGCAGTCAGCCTCAGAGAAATTAGATTTGGATGTTTGAAAGGACCCTGAATTAGAAGGTCCTGTCTCAGAGGCAGAGACCACGGTGGACAGGACGACATGTCCACTAGGTCTGCATACCAAGTCCTGCGTGGCCACGCAGGCGCTATCAGAATCACCAAAGCTCTCTCCGGTTTGATCTTGGCAATCAAACGAGGAAGCATCGGGAATGGTGGAAACACATAAGCCATGTTGAAGACCCAAGGGGCTGTCAGAGCATCTATCAGCACCGCTCCCGGGTCCCTGGACCTGGATCCGTAACAAGGAAGCTTGGCGTTCTGACGAGACGCCATGAGATCCAGATCTGGTTTGCCCCAACGACGAATCAGTTGAGCAAAGACCTACGGATGAAGCTCCCACTCCCCCGGATGAAAAGTCTGGCGAATTAGAAAATCCGCCTCCCAGTTCTCCACGCCTGGGATGTAGAGCGCTGACAGGTGGCAAGAGTGAGACTCTGCCCAGCGAATTATCTTTGAGACTTCCAACATCGCTAGGGAACTTCTGGTTCCCCCTTGATGGTTGATGTAAGCCACAGTCGTGATGTTGTCCGAATGAAATCTGATGAACCTCAGAGTTGCTAACTGAGGCCAAGCTAGGAGAGCATTGAATATTGCTCTTAACTCCAGAATATTTATTGGGAGGAGTTTCTCCTCCTGAGTCCATAATCCCTGAGCTTTCAGGGAATTCCAGACTGCTCCCCAGCCTAGAAGGCTGGCGTCTGTTGTTACAATCGTCCAATCTGGCCTTCGAAAGGTCATCCCCTTGGACAGATGTGGCCGAGAAAGCCACCATAGAAGAGAATCTCTGGTCTCTTGATCCAGATTTAGTAGGGGGGACAAATCTGAGTAATCCCCGTTCCACTGACTTAGCATGCACAATTGCAGCGGTCTGAGATGCAGGCTCGCAAATGGTACTATGTCCATTGCCGCTACCATTAAGCCGATTACTTCCATGCACTGAGCTACTGACGGGTGTGGAATGGAGTGAAGGACACGGCAAGCATTTAGAAGTTTTAATAACCTGGCCTCTGTCAGGTAAATTTTCATCTCTACAGAATCTATAAGAGTCCCTAGAAAGGGAACTCTTGTAAGTGGTAATAGAGAACTCTTTTCCACGTTCACCTTCCACCCATGCGACCTCAGAAATGCCAGAACTATCTCTGTATGAGACTTGGCAGTTTGAAAACTTGATGCTTGTATCAGAATGTCGTCTAGGTACGGAGTCACCGGTATGCCTCGCGGTCTTAGTACCGCCAGAAGTGATCCTAGAATTTTTGTAAAGATTCTTGGAGCCGTAGCTAATCCGAAGGGAAGAGCTACAAACTGGTAATGCCTGTCTAGGAAGGCAAATCTCAGATACCGGTAATGGTCCTTGTGAATCGGTATGTGAAGGTAGGCATCCTTTAGATCCACTGTGGTCATGTACTGACCCTCTTGGTTCATGGGAAGGATGGTTCGAATAGTTTCCATTTTGAATGATGGAACTCTTAGAAATTTGTTTAGGATCTTTAAGTCCAAGATTGGCCTGAAGGTTCCCTCTTTCTTGGGAACCACAAATAGGTTTGAATAGAATCCCTGCCCGTGTTCCGTCAGCGGAACTGGGTGGATTACCCCCATTAGTAAGAGGTCTTGTACACAGCGTAGAAACGCCTCTTTCATTATTTGGTTTGCTGATAACCTTGAAAGATGAAATCTCCCCCGTGGAGGAGAAGTTTTGAAGTCCAGGAGATATCCCTGAGATATGATCTCCAACGCCCAGGGATCCTGGACATCTCTTGCCCAAGCCTGGGCGAAGAGAGAAAGTCTGCCCTCCACTAGATCCGTTTCCGGATAGGGGGCCCTCTCTTCATGCTGTTTTGGGGGCAGCAGCAGGTTTTTTGGCCTGCTTGCCCCTGTTCCAGGACTGGTTAACTTTCCAGCCCTGTCTGAAACGAGCAACAGCTCCTTCCTGTTTTGGAGCGGAGGAAGTTGATGCTGCTCCTGCCTTGAAGTTACGAAAGGCACGAAAATTAGACTGTTTGGCCTTTGATTTGGCCCTGTCCTGAGGTAGAGCATGGCCCTTACCTCCCGTAATGTCAGCAATAATTTCTTTCAAGCCGGGCCCGAATAAGGTCTGCCCTTTGAAAGGAATATTAAGCAATTTAGATTTAGAAGTCACGTCAGCTGACCAGGATTTAAGCCATAGCGCTCTGCGCGCTTGGATGGCGAATCCGGAGTTCTTAGCCGTAAGTTTGGTTAAATGCACAACGGCATCAGAAACAAATGCGTTAGCTAGCTTAAGTGTCTTAAGCTTGTTGATTATTTCATCCAATGGAGCTGAGCGAATGGCCTCTTCCAGAGACTCAAACCAGAATGCTGCCGCAGCAGTGACAGGCGCAATGCATGCGAGGGGCTGTAAAATAAAACCTTGTTGAACAAACATTTTCTTAAGGTAACCCTCTAATTTTTTATCCATTGGATCTGAAAAGGCACAACTATCCTCCACCGGGATAGTGGTACGCTTAGCTAAAGTAGAAACGGCTCCCTCCACCTTAGGGACCGTCTGCCATAAGTCTCGTGTGGTGGCGTCAATAGGAAACATTTTCCTAAATATGGGAGGAGGGGTAAAAGGCACACCCGGTCTATCCCACTCCTTGCTAATAATCTCTGTAAGCCTTTTTGGTATAGGAAATACGTCAGTACACACCGGTACCGCATAGTATCTATCCAACCTACATAATTTCTCTGGAATTGCAACCGTGTTACAATCATTCAGAGCCGCTAATACCTCCCCTAGCAATGTGCGGAGGTTCTCTAGCTTAAATTTAAAATTGGAAATCTCTGAATCCAGTCTCCCTGGATCAGATCCGTCACCCACAGAATGAAGCTCTCCGTCCTCACGTTCTGCAAACTGTGACGCAGTATCTGACATGGCTCTCATCTCATCCGCGCGCTCTACCCTTAACCCAGAGCTATCGCGCTTGCCTCTTAATTCTGGCAATTTAGATAATACTTCTGTCATAACAGTAGCCATGTCTTGCAAAGTGATTTGTAAGGGCCTCCCTGATGTACTTGGCGCCACAAAATCACGCACCTCCTGAGCGGGAGGCGAAGGTACTGACACGTGAGGAGAGTTAGTCGGCATAACTTCCCCCTCGTCGTCTGGTGATAATTTCTTTACATGTAAAGATTGACTTTTATTTAAAGTAGCATCAATGCAATTAGTACACAAATTTCTATTGGGCTCCACATTGGCCTTTAAACATAGTGAACAAAGAGATTCATCTAAGTCAGACATGTTTAAACAAACTAGCAATGAGACTAGCAAACTTGGAAATACTTTTCAAAATTAATTTACAAGCAATATAAAAAACGTTACTGTGCCTTTAAGAAGCACAGAAAAACTGACACAGTTGAAATAACAATGACCAAAATAGTTATAGCAACCAAATTTTCACAGTAAATGTATTAAGTTAGCAAAGGATTGCACCCACCAGCAAATGGATGATTAACCCCTTAGTACCCAAAAACGGATAACAATTATATAATTAACGTTTTTCTCACAGTCAAATACACTGTCACAGGACTGCTGTGCCTGATTACCTCCCTCAAAATGGATTTTGAAGACCCCTGAGCTCTCTAGAGACGATCTGGATCATGGAGGATGAAGTAGACAGATTGTGACTGAATTTTTACTGCGCAAAAAAGCGCTAAAATAGGCCCCTCCCACTCATATTACAACAGTGGGGAAGCTCAGAAACTGTTTCTATGCAGAAAACAAAAATGGCCATGTGGTAAAAATCATGCCCAAATAAGTTTTATCACGAAGTATCTCACAAAAACGATTAACAAGCCAGTAAACGTTTTAAACATACATTTGAAAGTTATGTATTATTATTAATAAGCCTGCTACCAGTCGTTTTTACTGCAGTTAAGGCTCATACATTATTTCAGTATTAACAGTATTTTCAGAGTCAATTCCATTCCTTAGAAAAATACATTCAGTGTACACACACACACACATCAGCCTGATACCAGTCGCTATCACTGCATTTAAGGCTGAACTTACTTTACAATGGTATCAGCAGTATTTTCTCAGTCAATTCCATTCCTCAGAAAATAAATTACTGCACATACCTCATTTGTTGCAGGGGAGCCCTGCATGCTATTCCCCTTCTCTGAAGTTACCTCACTCCTCAGATGAGAAACAGCCAGTGGATCTTAGTTACGTCTGCTAAGACCATAGAAAAAAACCCAGGCAGATTCTTCTTCTAATGCTGCCTGAGAATAAACAGCACACTCCGGTGCCATTTAAAAATAACAAACTTTTGATTGTAGAAATAAACTAAGTAAAAAAACACCACAGATCTCTCACAGCTTCCTTTTTAGTTAGGCTGCAAGAGAATGACTGAGTATGATAGGTGAGGGGAGGAGCTATATAGCAGCTCTGCTGGGTAATTCTCTTGCAGTTTCCTGTTAGGAAGAGATATATTCCATAAGTAATGGATGACCCGTGGACTGACTACACTTAACAGGAGAAATAGTACTCTCCGGTACCATTTAAAATAAAAAATTCTTGATTGAATTAACTAAAAACTCATTTTATCACCACTTAACTTTACCCTTCCTATTACTAGCATAGGCAAAGAGAATGACTGGGGGGAGGAGTTAAAGGAGGATAATATCCCACAAGGATGAAATCCGTGGACTCGGCATATCTTGTAAAAGAAACAGCATTTAAACGTTTACTAGTTTTAATATCAAGAGGACTAGCTTCCTCAATATCCAAAGTAATTAACACTTCTTTTAATAAAGAACGCATATACTCTATTTTAAATAAATAAGTAGATTTGTCAGTGTCAATGTCTGAGGAAGGATCTTCTAAATCAGATAGATCCTCATCAGAAGTGAATAATTCATTATGTTGTCGGTCATTTGAAATTTCATCAACTTTAAGAGAAGTTTTAAAAGAAAACCTCTTACGCTTATTAGAAGGTGGAAATGCAGACAAAGCCTTCTGAATAGAATCAGTAACAAATTCTTTAAAATTCACAGGTATATCATGTACATTAGAAGTTGAAGGAGTTGAAGGAGCTGCAACTGGCAATGTACTATTACTGATGGACACTATCTGCATGTAAAAGTTTATCATGACAACTAATACAAATGACATTAGGAGATATAATCTCCACAATTTTACAGCAAATGCACTTAGCTTTGGTAGAACCGATGTCAGGCAGCAAAGTTCCAGCAGATACTTCTGAGATACTTCTGAGGCAGGATCAGATTGAGACATCTTGCAGAATGTAAAAAACAACATATAAAGCAAAATTATCAATTTTCTTATATGACAGTTTCAGGAATAGGAAAAAATGCAAATAGCATAGCCCTCTGACTTAGAAAAAGGTAAGAGGCAAAAGCAATGGGGCAATAATAATGGAAAAAAGTTTGGCGCCAAGTATGACGCACAACGTAACAAATCTTTTTTTGCGCCAACCATGTCCGGAAGTGACACACTCGCGTCACTAACGACGCAACCCTGTGTGAACCCCTGCGTCAACTACGAAGCCGGAAATGACGAACTTGCGTCAACAAACGTGGCCTTTTCGTGCCAAAAAAGTCTCGCACCAAGAATGACGCAATAAAGTGTGGCATTTAGCGCACCCGCGAGACTAAGAAAGCCCGCAAATTAAAACAAGTAGTCAATTGAGAAAAACAAAACAAAAACTAAACCCCAGGTAAGAAAAATATTTCATCAATATTAACTTTCCCAAATATGAAACTGACAATCTGCAAAAGGAAATACATGAACCTGACTCGTGGCAAATATAAGTACAATACATATATTTAGAACTTTATATAAATGCATAAAGTGCCAAACCATAGCTGAGGTGTCTTAAGAAATAAAAACATACATACCAAAGACAGCCATCCACATATAGCAGATAGCCAAACCAGTACTGAAACAGTTATCAGTAGAGGTAATGGTATATGAGAGTATATCGTCGATCTGAAAAGGGAGGTAGGAGATGAATCTCTACGACCGATAACAGAGAACCTATGAAATAGACCCCCGTTAGGAAAATCACTGCATTCAATAGGTAATACTCTCCTCGTCCCTCTGACATTCGCTGTACTCAGAGGAAACGGGCTTCAAAATGCTGAGAAGCGCATGTCAACGTAGAAATCTTAGCACAAACTTACTTCACCACCTCCATAGGAGGCAAAGTTTGTAAAACTGAATTGTGAGTGTGGTGAGGGGTGTATTTATAGGCATTTTGAGGTTTGGGTCAGGAATGGGAATAAAATGCAAACAGCATAGCCCTCTGAACATAGAAAAAGGCAAGAGGCATATAGGAAAGGGGGTTTTAAATAATTTAATTATTTGGCGCCAAGTATGACTCACAACGCAAGCAGATGGAACCTTGTGCAAGGAAACTCTGCGTCAACTAAGACGCCAGAAATTACGAATTTGCGTCACCGAACATACCTTCGCGCCGAAATGACGTAATAAACATCAGCATTTTGTGACCTCGCAAGCCTAATTTTGCCCGCAGAAATTTATTGAAAAAAGCAGTGAATTTGAAAAAAAGAGACTATACCCCAGGTAAGAAAGATATTTTCCTAAATATCTTTTTCCCAAATATGAAACTGATAGTCTGCAAAAGGAAAACAGAATTTATGTTTACCTGATAAATTACTTTCTCCAACGGTGTGTCCGGTCCACGGCGTCATCCTTACTTGTGGGATATTCTCTTCCCCAACAGGAAATGGCAAAGAGCCCAGCAAAGCTGGTCACATGATCCCTCCTAGGCTCCGCCTACCCCAGTCATTCGACCGACGTTAAGGAGGAATATTTGCATAGGAGAAACCATATGATACCGTGGTGACTGTAGTTAAAGAAAATAAATTATCAGACCTGATTAAAAAAACCAGGGCGGGCCGTGGACCGGACACACCGTTGGAGAAAGTAATTTATCAGGTAAACATAAATTCTGTTTTCTCCAACATAGGTGTGTCCGGTCCACGGCGTCATCCTTACTTGTGGGAACCAATACCAAAGCTTTAGGACACGGATGAAGGGAGGGAGCAAATCAGGTCACCTAAATGGAAGGCACCACGGCTTGCAAAACCTTTCTCCCAAAAATAGCCTCAGAAGAAGCAAACGTATCAAACTTGTAAAATTTGGTAAAAGTGTGCAGTGAAGACCAAGTCGCTGCCCTACATATCTGATCAACAGAAGCCTCGTTCTTGAAGGCCCATGTGGAAGCCACAGCCCTAGTGGAATGAGCTGTGATTCTTTCAGGAGGCTGCCGTCCGGCAGTCTCGTAAGCCAATCTGATGATGCTTTTAATCCAAAAAGAGAGAGAGGTAGAAGTTGCTTTTTGACCTCTCCTTTTACCAGAATAAACAACAAACAAGGAAGATGTTTGTCTAAAATCCTTTGTAGCATCTAAATAGAATTTTAGAGCGCGAACAACATCCAAATTGTGCAACAAACGTTCCTTCTTCGAAACTGGTTTCGGACACAAAGAAGGCACGACTATCTCCTGGTTAATGTTTTTGTTAGAAACAACCTTTGGAAGAAAACCAGGTTTAGTACGTAAAACCACCTTATCTGCATGGAACACCAGATAAGGAGGAGAACACTGCAGAGCAGATAATTCTGAAACTCTTCTAGCAGAAGAAATTGCAACCAAAAACAAAACTTTCCAAGATAATAACTTAATATCAACGGAATGTAAGGGTTCAAACGGAACCCCCTGAAGAACTGAAAGAACTAAGTTGAGACTCCAAGGAGGAGTCAAAGGTTTGTAAACAGGCTTGATTCTAACCAGAGCCTGAACAAAGGCTTGAACATCTGGCACAGCTGCCAGTTTTTTGTGAAGTAACACAGACAAGGCAGAAATCTGTCCCTTCAAGGAACTTGCAGATAATCCTTTCTCCAATCCTTCTTGAAGAAAGGATAGAATCTTAGGAATCTTTACCTTGTCCCAAGGGAATCCTTTAGATTCACACCAACAGATATATTTTTTCCATATTTTGTGGTAAATTTTTCTAGTTACAGGCTTTCTGGCCTGAACAAGAGTATCAATAACAGAATCTGAGAACCCTCGTTTTGATAAGATCAAGCGTTCAATCTCCAAGCAGTCAGCTGGAGTGAGACCAGATTCGGATGTTCGAACGGACCTTGAACAAGAAGGTCTCGTCTCAAAGGTAGCTTCCATGGTGGAGCCGATGACATATTCACCAGATCTGCATACCAAGTCCTGCGTGGCCACGCAGGAGCTATCAAGATCACCGACGCCCTCTCCTGATTGATCCTGACTACCAGCCTGGGGATGAGAGGAAACGGCGGGAATACATAAGCTAGTTTGAAGGTCCAAGGTGCTACTAGTGCATCTACTAGAGTCGCCTTGGGATCCCTGGATCTGGACCCGTAGCAAGGAACCTTGAAGTTCTGACGAGAGGCCATCAGATCCATGTCTGGAATGCCCCACAGTTGAGTAATTTGGGCAAAGATTTCCGGATGGAGTTCCCACTCCCCCGGATGTAATGTCTGACGACTCAGAAAATCCGCTTCCCAATTTTCCACTCCTGGGATGTGGATTGCAGACAGGTGGCAGGAGTGAGTCTCCGCCCATTGAATGATTTTGGTCACTTCTTCCATCGCCAGGGAACTCCTTGTTCCCCCCTGATGGTTGATGTACGCAACAGTCGTCATGTTGTCTGATTGAAACCGTATGAACTTGGCCTTTGCTAGCTGAGGCCAAGCCTTGAGAGCATTGAATATCGCTCTCAGTTCCAGAATATTTATCGGTAGAAGAGATTCTTCCCGAGACCAAAGACCCTGAGCTTTCAGGGATCCCCAGACCGCGCCCCAGCCCATCAGACTGGCGTCGGTCGTGACAATGACCCACTCTGGTCTGCGGAAGGTCATCCCTTGTGACAGGTTGTCCAGGGACAGCCACCAACGGAGTGAGTCTCTGGTCCTCTGATTTACTTGTATCTTCGGAGACAAGTCTGTATAGTCCCCATTCCACTGACTGAGCATGCACAGTTGTAATGGTCTTAGATGAATGCGCGCAAAAGGAACTATGTCCATTGCCGCTACCATCAAACCTATTACTTCCATGCACTGCGCTATGGAAGGAAGAGGAACGGAATGAAGTGTTTGACAAGAGTTTAGAAGTTTTGTTTTTCTGGCCTCTGTCAGAAAAATCCTCATTTCTAAGGAGTCTATTATTGTTCCCAAGAAGGGAACCCTTGTCGACGGAGATAGAGAACTCTTTTCCACGTTCACTTTCCATCCGTGAGATCTGAGAAAGGCCAGGACTATGTCCGTGTGAGCCTTTGCTTGAGGAAGGGACGACGCTTGAATCAGAATGTCGTCCAAGTAAGGTACTACTGCAATGCCCCTTGGTCTTAGCACCGCTAGAAGGGACCCTAGTACCTTTGTGAAAATCCTTGGAGCAGTGGCTAATCCGAAAGGAAGCGCCACGAACTGATAATGCTTGTCCAGGAATGCGAACCTTAGGAACCGATGATGTTCCTTGTGGATAGGAATATGTAGATACGCATCCTTTAAATCCACCGTGGTCATGAATTGACCTTCCTGGATGGAAGGAAGAATTGTTCGAATGGTTTCCATTTTGAACGATGGAACCTTGTTTAAGATCTTGAGATCTAAGATTGGTCTGAACGTTCCCTCTTTTTTGGGAACTATGAACAGATTGGAGTAGAAACCCATCCCTTGTTCTCCTAATGGAACAGGATGAATCACTCCCATTTTTAACAGGTCTTCTACACAATGTAAGAATGCCTGTCTCTTTATGTGGTCTGAAGACAATTGAGACCTGTGGAACCTCCCCCTTGGGGGAAGCCCCTTGAATTCCAGAAGATAACCTTGGGAGACTATTTCTAGTGCCCAAGGATCCAGAACATCTCTTGCCCAAGCCTGAGCGAAGAGAGAGAGTCTGCCCCCCACCAGATCCGGTCCCGGATCGGGGGCCAACATTTCATGCTGTCTTGGTAGCAGTGGCAGGTTTCTTGGCCTGCTTTCCCTTGTTCCAGCCTTGCATTGGTCTCCAGGCTGGCTTGGCTTGAGAAGTATTACCCTCTTGCTTAGAGGACGTAGCACTTGGGGCTGGTCCGTTTCTACGAAAGGGACGAAAAACAGAATTTATGTTTACCTGATAAATTTCTTTCTCCAACGGTGTGTCCGGTCCACGGCGTCATCCTTACTTGTGGGATATTCTCTTCCCCAACAGGAAATGGCAAAGAGCCCAGCAAAGCTGGTCACATGATCCCTCCTAGGCTCCGCCTACCCCAGTCATTCGACCGACGTTAAGGAGGAATATTTGCATAGGAGAAACCATATGGTACCGTGGTGACTGTAGTTAAAGAAAATAAATTATCAGACCTGATTAAAAAAACCAGGGCGGGCCGTGGACCGGACACACCGTTGGAGAAAGAAATTTATCAGGTAAACATAAATTCTGTTTTCTCCAACATAGGTGTGTCCGGTCCACGGCGTCATCCTTACTTGTGGGAACCAATACCAAAGCTTTAGGACACGGATGAAGGGAGGGAGCAAATCAGGTCACCTAAATGGAAGGCACCACGGCTTGCAAAACCTCTCTCCCAAAAATAGCCTCAGAAGAAGCAAAAGTATCAAACTTGTAAAATTTGGTAAAAGTGTGCAGTGAAGACCAAGTCGCTGCCCTACATATCTGATCAACAGAAGCCTCGTTCTTGAAGGCCCATGTGGAAGCCACAGCCCTAGTGGAATGAGCTGTGATTCTTTCGGGAGGCTGCCGTCCGGCAGTCTCGTAAGCCAATCTGATGATGCTTTTAATCCAAAAAGAGAGAGAGGTAGAAGTTGCTTTTTGACCTCTCCTTTTACCTGAATAAACAACAAACAAGGAAGATGTTTGTCTAAAATCCTTTGTAGCATCTAAATAGAATTTTAGAGCGCGAACAACATCCAAATTGTGCAACAAACGTTCCTTCTTTGAAACTGGTTTCGGACACAGAGAAGGTACGATAATCTCCTGGTTAATGTTTTTGTTAGAAACAACTTTTGGAAGAAAACCAGGTTTAGTACGTAAAACCACCTTATCTGCATGGAACACCAGATAAGGAGGGGAACACTGCAGAGCAGATAATTCTGAAACTCTTCTAGCAGAAGAAATTGCAACTAAAAACAAAACTTTCCAAGATAATAACTTAATATCAACGGAATGTAAGGGTTCAAACGGAACCCCCTGAAGAACTGAAAGAACTAAATTGAGACTCCAAGGAGGAGTCAAAGGTTTGTAAACAGGCTTAATTCTAACCAGAGCCTGAACAAAGGCTTGAACATCTGGCACAGCTGCCAGCTTTTTGTGAAGTAACACCGACAAGGCAGAAATCTGTCCCTTCAGGGAACTTGCCGATAATCCTTTTTCCAATCCTTCTTGAAGGAAGGATAGAATCCTAGGAATCTTAACCTTGTCTCAAGGGAATCCTTTAGATTCACACCAACAGATATATTTTTTCCAAATTTTGTGGTAAATCTTTCTAGTTACAGGCTTTCTGGCCTGAACAAGAGTATCGATAACAGAATCTGAGAAACCTCGCTTCGATAAAATCAAGCGTTCAATCTCCAGGCAGTCAGCTGGAGTGAAACCAGATTCGGATGTTCGAACGGACCCTGAACAAGAAGGTCTCGTCTCAAAGGTAGCTTCCAAGGTGGAGCCGATGACATATTCACCAGATCTGCATACCAAGTCCTGCGTGGCCACGCAGGAGCTATCAAGATCACCGACGCCCTCTCCTGATTGATCCTGGCTACCAGCCTGGGGATGAGAGGAAACGGCGGGAACACATAAGCTAGTTTGAAGGTCCAAGGTGCTACTAGTGCATCCACTAGAGCCGCCTTGGGATCCCTGGATCTGGACCCGTAACAGGGAACTTTGAAGTTCTGACGAGAGGCCATTAGATCCATGTCTGGAATGCCCCACAGCTGAGTGATTTGGGCAAAGATTTCCGGATGGAGTTCCCACTCCCCCGGATGCAATGTCTGACGACTCAGAAAATCCGCTTCCCAATTTTCCACTCCCGGGATGTGGATAGCAGACAGGTGGCAGGAGTGAGACTCCGCCCATAGAATAATCTTGGTCACTTCTTCCATCGCTAGGGAACTCCTTGTTCCCCCCTGATGGTTGATGTACGCAACAGTCGTCATGTTGTCTGATTGAAACCGTATGAACTTGGTCCTCGCTAGCTGAGGCCAAGCCTTGAGAGCATTGAATATCGCTCTCAGTTCCAGAATATTTATCGGTAGAAGAGATTCTTCCCGAGACCAAAGACCCTGAACTTTCAGGGATCCCCAGACCGCGCCCCAGCCCGTCAGACTGGCGTCGGTCGTGACAATGACCCACTCTGGTCTGCGGAATGTCATCCCTTGTGACAGGTTGTCCAGGGACAGCCACCAACGGAGTGAGTCTCTGGTCCTCTGATTTACTTGTATCTTTGGAGACAAGTCTGTATAGTCCCCATTCCACTGACTGAGCATGCACAGTTGTAATGGTCTTAGATGAATGCGCGCAAAAGGAACTATGTCCATTGCCGCTACCATCAACCCGATCACTTCCATGCACTGAGCTACGGAAGGAAGAGGAACGGAATGAAGTATCCGACAAGAGTCCAGAAGTTTTGTTTTTCTGGCCTCTGTTAGAAAAATCCTCATTTCTGAGGAGTCTATAATTGTCCCCAAGAAGGGAACCCTTGTTGACGGGGATAGAGAACTCTTTTCCACGTTCACTTTCCAGCCGTGAGATCTGAGAAAGGCCAGGACGATGTCCGTGTGAGCCTTTGCTCGAGGGAGGGACGACGCTTGAATCAGAATGTCGTCCAGGTAGGGTACTACTGCAATGCCCCTCGGTCTTAGCACCGCTAGAAGGGACCCTAGTACCTTTGTGAAAATCCTTGGAGCAGTGGCTAATCCGAAAGGAAGCGCCACAAACTGGTAATGTTTGTCCAGGAATGCAAACCTTAGGAACCGATGATGTTCCTTGTGGATAGGAATATGTAGATACGCATCCTTTAGATCCACCGTGGTCATGAATTGACCTTCCTGGATGGAAGGAAGGATAGTTCGAATGGTTTCCATCTTGAACGATGGGACCTTGAGAAATTTGTTTAAGATCTTGAGATCTAAGATTGGTCTGAACGTTCCCTCTTTTTTGGGAACTATGAACAGATTGGAGTAGAACCCCATCCCTTGTTCTCTTAATGGAACAGGATGAATCACTCCCATTTTTAACAGGTCTTCTACACAATGTAAAAACGCCTGTCTTTTTATGTGGTCTGAAGACAACTGAGACCTGTGGAACCTCCCCCTTGGGGGAAGTCCCTTGAATTCCAGAAGATAACCCTGGGAGACTATTTCTAGCGCCCAAGGATCCAGAACGTCTCTTGCCCAAGCCTGAGCGAAGAGAGAGAGTCTGCCCCCCACCAGATCCGGTCCCGGATCGGGGGCCAATATTTCATGCTGTCTTGGTAGCAGTGGCAGGTTTCTTGGCCTGCTTTCCCTTGTTCCAGCCTTGCATTGGTCTCCAAGCTGGCTTGGCCTGAGAAGTATTACCCTCTTGCTTAGAGGACGTAGCACTTTGGGCTGGTCCGTTTTTACGAAAGGGACGAAAATTAGGTCTATTTTTTGCCTTGAAAGGCCGATCCTGAGGAAGGGCGTGGCCCTTACCCCCAGTGATATCAGAGATAATCTCTTTCAAGTCAGGACCAAACAGCGTTTTCCCCTTGAAAGGAATGTTTAGTAGCTTGTTCTTGGAAGACGCATCAGCCGACCAAGATTTCAACCAAAGCGCTCTGCGCGCCACAATAGCAAACCCAGAATTCTTAGCCGCTAACCTAGCCAATTGCAAAGTGGCGTCTAGAGTGAAAGAGTTAGCCAATTTGAGAGCATTGATTCTGTCCATAATCTCCTCATAAGGAGGAGAATCACTATCGAGCACCTTTATCAGTTCATCAAACCAGAAATATGCGGCTGTAGTGACAGGGACAATGCATGAAATGGGTTGTAGAAGGTAACCCTGCTGAACAAACATCTTTTTAAGCAAACCTTCTAATTTTTTATCCATAGGATCTTTGAAAGCACAACTATCCTCTATGGGTATAGTGGTGCGTTTGTTTAAAGTAGAAACCGCTCCCTCGACCTTGGGGACTGACTGCCATAAGTCCTTTCTGGGGTCGACCATAGGAAACAATTTTTTAAATATGGGGGGAGGGACGAAAGGAATACCGGGCCTTTCCCATTCTTTATTAACAATGTCCGCCACCCGCTTGGGTATAGGAAAAGCTTCTGGGAGCCCCGGCACCTCTAGGAACTTGTCCATTTTACATAGTTTCTCTGGGATGACCAAATTTTCACAATCATCCAGAGTGGATAATACCTCCTTAAGCAAAATGCGGAGATGTTCCAACTTAAATTTAAATGTAATCACATCAGATTCAGCCTGCTGAGAAATGTTCCCTAAATCAGTAATTTCTCCCTCAGACAAAACCTCCCTGGCCCCCTCAGATTGGGTTAGGGGCCCTTCAGAGATATTAATATCAGCGTCGTCATGCTCTTCAGTAACTAAAACAGAGCAGCCACGCTTACGCTGACAAGGGTTCATTTTGGCTAAAATGTTTTTGACAGAATTATCCATTACAGCCGTTAATTGTTGCATAGTAAGGAGTATTGGCGCGCTAGATGTACTAGGGGCCTCCTGAGTGGGCAAGACTCGTGTAGACGAAGGAGGGAATGATGCAGTACCATGCTTACTCCCCTCACTTGAGGAATCATCTTGGGCATCATTGTCATTATCACATAAATCACATTTATTTAAATGAATAGGAATTCTGGCTTCCCCACATTCAGAACACAGTCTATCTGGTAGTTCAGACATGTTAAACAGGCATAAACTTGATAAGAAAGTACAAAAAACGTTTTAAAATAAAACCGTTACTGTCACTTTAAATTTTAAACTGAACACACTTTATTACTGCAATTGCGAAAAAACATGAAGGAATTGTTCAAAATTCACCAAATTTTCACCACAGTGTCTTAAAGCCTTAAAAATATTGCACACCAAATTTGGAAGCTTTAACCCTTAAAATAACGGAACCGGAGCCGTTTTAAGCTTTAACCCCTTTACAGTCCCTGGTATCTGCTTTGCTGAGACCCAACCAAACCCAAAGGGGAATACGATACCAAATGACGCCTTCAGAAAGTCTTTTCTAAGTATCAGAGCTCCTCTCACATGCGACTGCATGCCATGCATCTCAAAAACAAGTGCGCCACACCGGCGCGAAAATGAGACTCTGCTTATGCTTTGGGAAAGCCCCTAAGAAATAAGGTGTCTAATACAGTGCCTGTCGATATTATTATATCAAAATACCCAGATAAAATGATTCCTCAAGGCTAAATATGTGTTAATAATGAATCGATTTAGCCCAGAAAAGTCTACAGTCTAAATAAGCCCTTGTGAAGCCCTTATTTACGATCGTAATAAACATGGCTTACCGGATCCCATAGGGAAAATGACAGCTTCCAGCATTACATCGTCTTGTTAGAATGTGTCATACCTCAAGCAGCAAGAGACTGCACACTGTTCCCCCAACTGAAGTTAATTGCTCTCAACAGTCCTGTGTGGAACAGCCATGGATTTTAGTTACGGTTGCTAAAATCATTTTCCTCATACAAACAGAATTCTTCATCTCTTTTCTGTTTCTGAGTAAATAGTACATACCAGCACTATTTGAAAATAACAAACTCTTGATTGAATAATGAAAAACTACAGTTAAACACTAAAAAACTCTAAGCCATCTCCGTGGAGATGTTGCCTGTACAACGGCAAAGAGAATGACTGGGGTAGGCGGAGCCTAGGAGGGATCATGTGACCAGCTTTGCTGGGCTCTTTGCCATTTCCTGTTGGGGAAGAGAATATCCCACAAGTAAGGATGACGCCGTGGACCGGACACACCTATGTTGGAGAAATTAGGTTTATTTTTGGCCTTGAAAGACCTATCCTGCGGAAGGGCGTGGCCCTTACCCCCAGTGATATCAGAGATAATCTCTTTCAAGTCAGGGCCAAACAGCGTTTTCCCCTTGAAAGGAATGTTAAGGAGTTTGTTCTTGGAAGACGCATCCGCTGACCAAGATTTCAACCAAAGCGCTCTACGCGCCACAATAGCAAACCCAGAATTCTTCGCCGCTAACCTAGCCAATTGCAAAGTGGCGTCTAGGGTGAAAGAATTAGCCAATTTGAGAGCACGGATTCTGTCCATAATCTCCTCATAAGGAGGAGAATCACTATCGATCGCCTTTACTAGCTCATCAAACCAGAAACACGCGGCTGTAGTGACAGGGACAATGCATGAAATTGGTTGTAGAAGGTAACCTTGCTGAACAAACATCTTTTTAAGCAAACCTAATTTTTTATCCATAGGATCTTTGAAAGCACAACTATCTTCTATGGGTATAGTGGTGCGTTTGTTTAAAGTGGAAACCGCTCCCTCGACCTTGGGGACAGTCTGCCATAAGTCCTTTCTAGGGTCGACCATAGGAAACAATTTTTTAAATATGGGGGGAGGGACGAAAGGTATACCGGGCCTTTCCCATTCTTTATTTACAATGTCCGCCACCCGCTTGGGTATAGGAAAAGCTTCTGGGAGCCCCGGGACCTCTAGGAACTTGTCCATTTTACATAGTTTCTCTGGGATGATCAAATTCTCACAATCATCCAGAGTGGATAATACCTCCTTAAGCAGAGCGCGGAGATGTTCCAACTTAAATTTAAATGTAATCACATCGGGTTCAGCTTGTTGAGAAATTTTCCCTGAATCTGAAATTTCTCCCTCAGACAAAACCTCCCTGGCCCCCTCAGACTGGTGTAGGGGCATTTCAGAACCATTATCATCAGCGTCCTCATGCTCTTCAGTATCTAAAACAGAGCAGTCGCACTTACGCTGATAAGTGGGCATTTTGGCTAAAATGTTTTTGATAGAATTATCCATTACAGCCGTTAATTGTTGCATAGTAAGGAGTATTGGCGCGCTAGATGTACTAGGGGCCTCCTGAGTGGGCAAGACTCGTGTAGACGAAGGAGGGAATGATGCAGTACCATGCTTACTCCCCTCACTTGAGGAATCATCTTGGGCATCATTTTCAGTGTCACATAAATCACATTTATTTAAATGAGAAGGAACCTTGGCTTCCCCACATTCAGAACACAGTCTATCTGGTAGTTCAGACATGTTAAACAGGCATAAACTTGATAACAAAGTACAAAAAACGTTTTAAAAACAGAATTTATGTTTACCTGATAAATTTCTTTCTCCAACGGTGTGTCCGGTCCACGGCGTCATCCTTACTTGTGGGATATTCTCTTCCCCAACAGGAAATGGCAAAGAGCCCAGCAAAGCTGGTCACATGATCCCTCCTAGGCTCCGCCTACCCCAGTCATTCGACCGACGTTAAGGAGGAATAATAGCATAGGAGAAACCATATGGTACCGTGGTGACTGTAGTTAAAGAAAATAAATTATCAGACCTGATTAAAAAACCAGGGCGGGCCGTGGACCGGACACACCGTTGGAGAAAGAAATTTATCAGGTAAACATAAATTCTGTTTTCTCCAACATAGGTGTGTCCGGTCCACGGCGTCATCCTTACTTGTGGGAACCAATACCAAAGCTTTAGGACACGGATGAAGGGAGGGAGCAAATCAGGTCACCTAAATGGAAGGCACCACGGCTTGCAAAACCTTTCTCCCAAAAATAGCCTCAGAAGAAGCAAAAGTATCAAACTTGTAAAATTTGGTAAAAGTGTGCAGTGAAGACCAAGTCGCTGCCCTACATATCTGATCAACAGAAGCCTCGTTCTTGAAGGCCCATGTGGAAGCCACAGCCCTAGTGGAATGAGCTGTGATTCTTTCGGGAGGCTGCCGTCCGGCAGTCTCGTAAGCCAATCTGATGATGCTTTTAATCCAAAAAGAGAGAGAGGTAGAAGTTGCTTTTTGACCTCTCCTTTTACCTGAATAAACAACAAACAAGGAAGATGTTTGTCTAAAATCCTTTGTAGCATCTAAATAGAATTTTAGAGCGCGAACAACATCCAAATTGTGCAACAAGCGTTCCTTCTTTGAAACTGGTTTCGGACACAGAGAAGGTACGATAATCTCCTGGTTAATGTTTTTGTTAGAAACAACTTTTGGAAGAAAACCAGGTTTAGTACGTAAAACCACCTTATCTGCATGGAACACCAGATAAGGAGGAGAACACTGCAGAGCAGATAATTCTGAAACTCTTCTAGCAGAAGAAATTGCAACTAAAAACAAAACTTTCCAAGATAATAACTTAATATCAACGGAATGTAAGGGTTCAAACGGAACCCCCTGAAGAACTGAAAGAACTAAATTGAGACTCCAAGGAGGAGTCAAAGGTTTGTAAACAGGCTTGATTCTAACCAGAGCCTGAACAAAGGCTTGAACATCTGGCACAGCTGCCAGTTTTTTGTGAAGTAACACCGACAAGGCAGAAATCTGTCCCTTCAGGGAACTTGCCGATAATCCTTTTTCCAATCCTTCTTGAAGGAAGGATAGAATCCTAGGAATCTTAACCTTGTCCCAAGGGAATCCTTTAGATTCACACCAACAGATATATTTTTTCCAAATTTTGTGGTAGATCTTTCTAGTTACAGGCTTTCTGGCCTGAACAAGAGTATCGATAACAGAATCTGAGAAACCTCGCTTCGATAAAATCAAGCGTTCAATCTCCAAGCAGTCAGCTGGAGTGAAACCAGATTCGGATGTTCGAACGGACCCTGAACAAGAAGGTCTCGTCTCAAAGGTAGCTTCCAAGGTGGAGCCGATGACATATTCACCAGATCTGCATACCAAGTCCTGCGTGGCCACGCAGGAGCTATCAAGATCACCGACGCCCTCTCCTGATTGATCCTGGCTACCAGCCTGGGGATGAGAGGAAACGGCGGGAACACATAAGCTAGTTTGAAGGTCCAAGGTGCTACTAGTGCATCCACTAGAGCCGCCTTGGGATCCCTGGATCTGGACCCGTAGCAAGGAACTTTGAAGTTCTGACGAGAGGCCATCAGATCCATGTCTGGAATGCCCCATAGTTGAGTGACTTGGGCAAAGATTTCCGGATGGAGTTCCCACTCCCCCGGATGCAATGTCTGACGACTCAGAAAATCCGCTTCCCAATTTTCCACTCCCGGGATGTGGATAGCAGACAGGTGGCAGGAGTGAGACTCCGCCCATAGAATAATCTTGGTCACTTCTTCCATCGCTAGGGAACTCCTTGTTCCCCCCTGATGGTTGATGTACGCAACAGTCGTCATGTTGTCTGATTGAAACCGTATGAACTTGGTCCTCGCTAGCTGAGGCCAAGCCTTGAGAGCATTGAATATCGCTCTCAGTTCCAGAATATTTATCGGTAGAAGAGATTCTTCCCGAGACCAAAGACCCTGAGCTTTCAGGGATCCCCAGACCGCGCCCCAGCCCATCAGACTGGCGTCGGTCGTGACAATGACCCACTCTGGTCTGCGGAATGTCATCCCTCGTGACAGGTTGTCCAGGGACAGCCACCAACGGAGTGAGTCTCTGGTCCTCTGATTTACTTGTATCTTTGGAGACAAGTCTGTATAGTCCCCATTCCACTGACTGAGCATGCACAGTTGTAATGGTCTTAGATGAATGCGCGCAAAAGGAACTATGTCCATTGCCGCTACCATCAACCCGATCACTTCCATGCACTGAGCTACGGAAGGAAGAGGAACGGAATGAAGTATTCGACAAGAGTCCAGAAGTTTTGTCTTTCTGGCCTCTGTTAGAAAAATCCTCATTTCTGAGGAGTCTATAATTGTTCCCAAGAAGGGAACCCTTGTTGACGGGGATAGAGAACTCTTTTCCACGTTCACTTTCCAGCCGTGCGATCTGAGAAAGGCCAGGACGATGTCCGTGTGAGCCTTTGCTCGAGGGAGGGACGACGCTTGAATCAGAATGTCGTCCAGGTAAGGTACTACTGCAATGCCCCTTGGTCTTAGCACCGCTAGAAGGGACCCTAGTACCTTTGTGAAAATCCTTGGAGCAGTGGCTAATCCGAAAGGAAGCGCCACGAACTGGTAATGTTTGTCCAGGAATGCAAACCTTAGGAACCGATGATGATCCTTGTGGATAGGAATATGTAGATACGCATCCTTTAAATCCACCGTGGTCATGAATTGACCTTCCTGGATGGAAGGAAGGATAGTTCGAATGGTTTCCATCTTGAACGATGGGACCTTGAGAAATTTGTTTAAGATCTTGAGATCTAGGATTGGTCTGAACGTTCCCTCTTTTTTGGGAACTATGAACAGATTGGAGTAGAACCCCATCCCTTGTTCTCTCAATGGAACAGGATGAATCACTCCCATTTTTAACAGGTCTTCTACACAATGTAAGAACGCCTGTCTTTTTATGTGGTCTGAAGACAACTGAGACCTGTGGAACCTCCCCCTTGGGGGAAGTCCCTTGAATTCCAGAAGATAACCCTGGGAGACTATTTCTAGCGCCCAAGGATCCAGAACATCTCTTGCCCAAGCCTGAGCGAAGAGAGAGAGTCTGCCCCCCACCAGATCCGGTCCCGGATCGGGGGCCGATATTTCATGCTGTCTTGGTAGCAGTGGCAGGTTTCTTGGCCTGCTTTCCCTTGTTCCAGCCTTGCATTGGTCTCCAAGCTGGCTTGGCCTGAGAAGTATTACCCTCTTGCTTAGAGGACGTAGCACCTTGGGCTGGTCCGTTTTTACGAAAGGGACGAAAATTAGGTCTATTTTTTGCCTTGAAAGGCCGATCCTGAGGAAGGGCATGGCCCTTACCCCCAGTGATATCAGAGATAATCTCTTTCAAGTCAGGACCAAACAGCGTTTTCCCCTTGAAAGGAATGTTTAGTAGCTTGTTCTTGGAAGACGCATCAGCCGACCAAGATTTCAACCAAAGCGCTCTGCGCGCCACAATAGCAAACCCAGAATTCTTAGCCGCTAACTTAGCCAATTGCAAAGAGGCGTCTAGAGTGAAAGAATTAGCCAATTTGAGAGCATTGACTCTGTCCATAATCTCCTCATAAGGAGGAGAGTCACTATCGAGCACCTTAATCAGTTCATCAAACCAGAAATATGCGGCTGTAGTGACAGGGACAATGCATGAAATGGGTTGTAGAAGGTAACCCTGCTGAACAAACATCTTTTTAAGCAAACCTTCTAATTTTTTATCCATAGGATCTTTGAAAACACAACTATCCTCTATGGGAATAGTGGTGCGTTTGTTTAAAGTAGAAACCGCTCCCTCGACCTTGGGGACTGACTGCCATAAGTCCTTTCTGGGGTCGACCATAGGAAACAATTTTTTAAAAATGGGGGGAGGGACGAAAGGAATACCGGGCCTTTCCCATTCTTTATTAACAATGTCCGCCACCCGCTTGGGTATAGGAAAAGCTTCTGGGAGCCCCGGCACCTCTAGGAACTTGTCCATTTTACATAGTTTCTCTGGGATGACCAAATTTTCACAATCATCCAGAGTGGATAATACCTCCTTAAGCAAAATGCGGAGATGTTCCAATTTAAATTTAAAAGTAATCACATCAGATTCAGCCTGCTGAGAAATGTTCCCTAAATCAGTAATTTCTCCCTCAGACAAAACCTCCCTGGCCCCCTCAGATTGGGTTAGGGGCCCTTCAGAGATATTAATATCAGCGTCGTCATGCTCTTCAGTAACTAAAACAGAGCATCCACGCTTACGCTGACAAGGGTTCATTTTGGCTAAAATGTTTTTGACAGAATTATCCATTACAGCCGTTAATTGTTGCATAGTAAGGAGTATTGGCGCGCTAGATGTACTAGGGGCCTCCTGAGTGGGCAAGACTCGTGTAGACGAAGGAGGGAATGATGCAGTACCATGCTTACTCCCCTCACTTGAGGAATCATCTTGGGCATCATTGTCATTATCACATAAATCACATTTATTTAAATGAATAGGAATTCTGGCTTCCCCACATTCAGAACACAGTCTATCTGGTAGTTCAGACATGTTAAACAGGCATAAACTTGATAAGAAAGTACAAAAAACGTTTTGAAATAAAACCGTTACTGTCACTTTAAATTTTAAACTGAACACACTTTATTACTGCAATTGCGAAAAAACATGAAGGAATTGTTCAAAATTCACCAAACTTTCACCACAGTGTCTTAAAGCCTTGAAAATATTGCACACCAATTTTGGAAGCTTTAACCCTTAAAATAACGGAACCGGAGCCGTTTTAAGCTTTAACCCCTTTACAGTCCCTGGTATCTGCTTTGCTGAGACCCAACCAAACCCAAAGGGGAATACGATACCAAATGACGCCTTCAGAAGTCTTTTATAAGTATCAGAGCTCCTCTCACATGCGACTGCATGCCATGCCTCTCAAAAACAAGTGCGCAACACCGGCGCGAAAATGAGACTCTGCCTATGCTTTGGGAAAGCCCCTAAAGAATAAGGTGTCTAAAACAGTGCCTGCCGATATTATTATATCAAAATACCCAGAATAAATGATTCCTCAAGGCTAAATAAGTGTTAATATCAATCGATTTAGCCCAAAAAAAAGGTCTACAGTCTAAATAAGCCCTTGTGAAGCCCTTATTTACAATCGTAATAAACATGGCTTACCGGATCCCATAGGGAAAATGACAGCTTCCAGCATTACATCGTCTTGTTAGAATGTGTCATACCTCAAGCAGCAAAGGACTGCAAACTGTTCCCCCAACTGAAGTTAATTGCTCTCAACAGTCCTGTGTGGAACAGCCATGGATTTTAGTTACGGTTGCTAAAATCATTTTCCTCATACAAACAGAATTCTTCATCTCTTTTCTGTTTCTGAGTAAATAGTACGTACCAGCACTATTTGAAAATAACAAACTCTTGATTGAATAATGAAAAACTACAGTTAAACACTAAAAAACTCTAAGCCATCTCCGTGGAGATGTTGCCTGTACAACGGCAAAGAGAATGACTGGGGTAGGCGGAGCCTAGGAGGGATCATGTGACCAGCTTTGCTGGGCTCTTTGCCATTTCCTGTTGGGGAAGAGAATATCCCACAAGTAAGGATGACGCCGTGGACCGGACACACCTATGTTGGAGAAATAAACCCGTTACTATCACTTTAAATTTTAAACTGAACACACTTTATTACTGCAATTGCGAAAAAGTATGAAGGAATTGTTCAAAATTCACCAAAATTTCACCACAGTGTCTTAAAGCCTTAAAAGTATTGCACACCAAATTTGGAAGCTTTAACCCTTAAAATAACGGAACCGGAGCCATTTTTAACTTTAACCCCTTTACAGTCCCTGGTATCTGCTTTGCTGAGACCCAACCAAGCCCAAAGGGGAATACGATACCAAATGACGCCTTCAGAAAGTCTTTTCTATGTATCAGAGCTCCTCACACATGCGACTGCATGTCATGCTTCTCAAAAACAAGTGCGCAATACCGGCGCGAAAATGAGGCTCTGCCTATGATTAGGGAAAGCCCCTAGAGAATAAGGTGTCTAAAACAGTGCCTGCCGATATTATTTAACAAAAATACCCATATTAAATGATTCCTCAAGGCTAAATATGTGTAATATATGAATCGATTTAGCCCAGAAAATGTCTACAGTCTTAATAAGCCCTTGTGAAGCCCTTATTTACTGTCTGAATAAAAATGGCTTACCGGATCCCATAGGGAAAATGACAGCTTCCAGCATTACATCGTCTTGTTAGAATGTGTCATACCTCAAGCAGCAAAAGACTGCTCACTGTTCCCCCAACTGAAGTTAATTCCTCTCAACAGTCCTGTGTGGAACAGCCATGGATTTTAGTAACGGTTGCTAAAATCATTTTCCTCATACAAACAGAAATCTTCATCTCTTTTCTGTTTCAGAGTAAATAGTACATACCAGCACTATTTTAAAATAACAAACTCTTGATTGAATAATAAAAACTACAGTTAAACACTAAAAAACTCTAAGCCATCTCCGTGGAGATGTTGCCTGTACAACGGCAAAGAGAATGACTGGGGTAGGCGGAGCCTAGGAGGGATCATGTGACCAGCTTTGCTGGGCTCTTTGCCATTTCCTGTTGGGGAAGAGAATATCCCACAAGTAAGGATGACGCCGTGGACCGGACACACCTATGTTGGAGAAAACATAATTTATGCTTACCTGATAAATTCCTTTCTTCTGTTGTGTGATCAGTCCACGGGTCATCATTACTTCTGGGATATAACTCCTCCCCAACAGGAAATGCAAGAGGATTCACCCAGCAGAGCTGATATAGCTCCTCCCCTCTACGTCAGTCCCAGTCATTCGACCAAGAATCAACGAGAAAGGAGTAACCAAGGGTGAAGTGGTGACTGGAGTATAATTTAAAAGATATTTACCTGCCTTAAAAAACAGGGCGGGCCGTGGACTGATCACACAACAGAAGAAAGGAATTTATCAGGTAAGCATAAATTATGTTTTCTTCTGTTATGTGTGATCAGTCCACGGGTCATCATTACTTCTGGGATACCAATACCAAAGCAAAAGTACACGGATGACGGGAGGGATAGGCAGGCTCATTATACAGAAGGAACCACTGCCTGAAGAACCTTTCTCCCAAAAATAGCCTCCGAAGAAGCAAAAGTGTCAAATTTGTAAAATTTGGAAAAAGTATGAAGCGAAGACCAAGTTGCAGCCTTGCAAATCTGTTCAACAGAGGCCTCATTCTTAAAGGCCCAAGTGGAAGCCACAGCTCTAGTGGAGTGAGCTGTAATTCTTTCAGGAGGCTGCTGTCCAGCAGTCTCATAGGCTAAACGTATTATGCTACGAAGCCAAAACGAGAGAGAGGTAGTAGAAGCTTTTTGACCTCTCCTCTGTCCAGAATAAACGACAAACAGGGAAGAAGTTTGGCGAAAATCTTTAGTTGCCTGCAAGTAGAACTTGAGGGCACGAACTACATCCAGATTGTGTAGAAGACGTTCCTTCTTTGAAGAAGGATTTGGACACAAGGATGGAACGACAATCTCTTGATTGATATTCCTGTTAGTAACTACCTTAGGTAAGAACCCAGGTTTAGTACGCAGAACTACCTTATCTGAGTGAAAAATCAGATAAGGAGAATCACAATGTAATGCTGATAACTCAGAGACTCTTCGAGCCGAGGAAATAGCCATTAAAAACAGAACTTTCCAAGATAACAATTTTATATCAATGGAATGAAGGGGTTCAAATGGAACACCTTGTAAAACGTTAAGAACTAAGTTTAAACTCCATGGCGGAGCAACGGCTTTAAACACAGGCTTGATCCTAGCTAAAGCCTGACAAAAGGCCTGGACGTCTGGATTTTCTGACAGACGCCTGTGTAACAAGATGGACAGAGCTGAAATCTGTCCCTTTAATGAACTAGCCGATAAACCCTTTTCTAAACCTTCTTGTAGAAAAGACAATATCCTAGGGATCCTAACCTTACTCCAGGAGTAACGTTTGGATTCGCACCAGTATAGGTATTTGCGCCATATTTTATGGTAAATCTTTCTGGTAACAGGCTTCCTAGCCTGGATCAGGGTATCAATAACCGACTCAGAAAAACCACGCTTTGATAAAATCAAGCGTTCAATTTCCAAGCAGTCAGTTTCAGAGAAGTTAGATTTTGATGTTTGAATGGACCCTGTATCAGAAGGTCCTGTCTTAGAGGTAGAGACCAAGGTGGACAGGATGACATGTCCACTAGATCTGCATACCAAGTCCTGCGTGGCCATGCAGGTGCTATTAGAATCACTGATGCTCTCTCCTGTTTGATTTTCGCAATCAATCGAGGAAGCAGCGGGAAGGGTGGAAACACATAAGCCATCCCGAAGTTCCAAGGTGCTGTCAAAGCATCTATCAGAACCGCTCCCGGATCCCTGGATCTGGACCCGTAGTGAGGAAGTTTGGCGTTCTGGCGAGACGCCATGAGATCTATCTCTGGTTTGCCCCAACGTCGAAGTATTTGGGCAAAGATCTCCGGATGAAGTTCCCACTCTCCCGGATGAAAGGTCTGGCGACTCAAGAAATCCGCCTCCCAGTTCTCCACTCCCGGGATGTGGATTGCTGACAGGTGGCAAGAGTGAGACTCTGCCCAGCGAATTATCTTTGATACTTCCATCATTGCTAGGGAGCTTCTTGTCCCTCCCTGATGGTTGATGTAAGCTACAGTCGTGATATTGTCCGACTGAAACCTGATGAACCCCTGAGTTGTTAATTGGGGCCAAGCCAGAAGGGCATTGAGAACTGCCCTCAATTCCAGAATGTTTATTGGAAGGAGACTCTCCTCCTGATTCCATAATCCCTGAGTCTTCAGAGAATTCCAGACAGCGCCCCAACCTAGCAGGCTGGCGTCTGTTGTTACGATTGTCCAGTCTGGCCTGCTGAATGGCATCCCCCTGGACAGGTGTGGCCGATAAAGCCACCATAGAAGAGAATTTCTGGTCTCTTGATTCAGATTCAGGGTAGGGGACAAATCTGAGTAATCCCCATTCCACTGACTTAGCATGCACAATTGCAGCGGTCTGAGGTGTAGGCGTGCAAAAGGTACTATGTCCATTGCCGCTACCATTAAGCCGATCACCTCCATGCATTGAGCTACTGACGGGTGTTGAATGGAATGAAGGACACGGCATGCATCTTGAAGCTTTGTTAACCTGTCTTCTGTCAGGTAAATCTTCATTTCTACAGAATCTATAAGAGTCCCCAAGAATGGAACTCTTGTGAGAGGAAAAAGAGAACTCTTCTTTTCGTTCACTTTCCATCCATGCGACCTTAGAAATGCCAGAACTAACTCTGTATGAGACTTGGCAGTTTGAAAGCTTGAAGCTTGTATTAGAATGTCGTCTAGGTACGGAGCTACCGAAATCCCTCGCGGTCTTAGTACCGCCAGAAGGGCACCCAGAACCTTTGTGAAGATTCTTGGGGCCGTAGCCAATCCGAATGGAAGAGCTACAAACTGGTAGTGCCTGTCTAGGAAGGCAAACCGTAGATACCGTTGATGATCTTTGTGAATCGGTATGTGAAGGTAAGCATCTTTTAAATCCACTGTGGTCATGTACTGACCCCTTTGGATCATAGGTAAGATTGTCCGAATAGTTTCCATTTTGAACGATGGAACTCTTAGGAATTTGTTTAGAATCTTTAAATCTAAGATTGGCCTGAAAGTTCCCTCTTTTTTGGGAACCACAAACAGGTTTGAGTAGAACCCTTGTCCTTGTTCCGACCGCGGAACTGGATGGATCACTCCCATTAATAACAGATCTTGTACACAGCGTAGAAACGCTTCTTTCTTTATCTGGTTTGTTGACAACCTTGACAGATGAAATCTCCCTTTTGGGGGAGATAATTTGAAGTCTAGAAGGTATCCCTGAGATATGATCTCCAGCGCCCAGGGATCCTGAACATCTCTTGCCCAGGCCTGGGCGAAGAGAGAAAGTCTGCCCCCCACTAGATCCGGTCCCGGATCGGGGGCTCTCGGTTCATGCTGTCTTTGGGGCAGCAGCAGGTTTCCTGGCCTGTTTGCCCTTATTCCAGGACTGGTTAGGTTTCCAGCCTTGCCTGTAACGAGCAACAGCTCCTTCCTGTTTTGGTGCAGTGGAGGTTGACGCTGCTCCTGTTTTGAAATTCCGAAAGGGACGAAAATTAGACTGTCTAGCCTTAGCTTTGGCTTTGTCTTGAGGTAGGGCGTGGCCCTTACCTCCTGTAATGTCAGCGATAATTTCTTTCAAACCGGGCCCAAATAAAGACTGCCCCTTGAAAGGTATATTAAGTAATTTGGACTTAGAAGTAACATCAGCTGACCAGGATTTTAGCCACAGTGCTCTACGTGCCTGTATGGCGAATCCAGAGTTCTTAGCCGTAAGTTTGGTTAAATGTACTACGGCCTCCGAAATGAATGAATTAGCTAGTTTAAGGACTCTAAGCCTGTCCATAATGTCGTCTAGCGTAGATGAACTAAGGTTCTCTTCCAGAGACTCAATCCAAAATGCTGCCGCAGCCGTAATCGGCGCGATACATGCAAGGGGTTGCAATATAAAACCTTGTTGAACAAACATTTTCTTAAGGTAACCCTCTAATTTTTTATCCATTGGATCTGAAAAAGCACAGCTATCCTCCACCGGGATAGTGGTACGCTTAGCTAAAGTAGAAACTGCTCCCTCCACCTTAGGGACCGTTTGCCATAAGTCCCGAGTGGTGGCGTCTATTGGAAACATCTTTCTAAATATTGGAGGGGGTGAGAACGGCACACCGGGTCTATCCCACTCCTTAGTAACAATTTCAGTTAATCTCTTAGGTATAGGAAAAACGTCAGTACTCGCCGGTACCGCAAAGTATTTATCCAACCTACACAGTTTCTCTGGTATTGCAACGGTGTTACAATCATTGAGAGCTGCTAAGACCTCCCCTAGTAATACACGGAGGTTCTCCAATTTAAATTTAAAATTTGAAATATCTGAATCCAATCTGTTTGGATCAGAACCGTCACCCACAGAATGAAGCTCTCCGTCCTCATGCTCTGCAAGCTGTGACGCAGTATCAGACATGGCCCTAGTATTGTCAGCGCACTCTGTTCTCACCCCAGAGTGATCACGCTTGCCTCTTAGTTCTGGTAATTTAGACAAAACTTCAGTCATAACAGTAGCCATATCATGTAATGTTATCTGTAATGGCCGCCCAGATGTATTAGGCGCCATAATATCACGCACCTCCCGGGCGGGAGATGCAGGTACTGCCGCGTGAGGCGAGTTAGTCGGCATAACTCTCCCCTCGCAGTTTGGTGAAATTTGTTCACATTGTACAGATTGACTTTTATTTAAAGTAGCATCAATACAGTTAGTACATAAATTTCTATTGGGCTCCACCTTGGCATTGGAACAAATGACACAGATATCTTCCTCTGAGTCAGACATGTTTAACACACTAGCAATAACTTGCAACCTGGTTATAATCTTTTTTAGCAAAAACGTACTGTGCCTCAAAGAGGTACTTAAACGATTAAATGACAGTTGAGATAATGAACTGAAAAACAGTTATAGCATCAACTTTAAAATAACACAACTTTTAGCAAAGGTTTGTTCCCATTAGTAAATAACAATAACTAAATTTGACATAAAAAATTATAGAGTAACGTTTTTATTCACAGTCAATATAAAATTCTCACAGCTCTGCTGAGAGAATGTACCTCCCTTCAAAGAAGTTTGAAGACCCCTGAGATCTGTCAGTGAACCGGATCATGCAGGAAATATAATAGTAGCTGACTGGAAATTTTTGATGCGTAGCAAAAGAGCGCCAAAAACGGCCCCTCCCTCTCACACACAGCAGTGAGGAGAAACGAAACTGTCACAATTTAAAGCAGACAACTGCCAAGTGGAAAATATGCCCAAACATTTATTCACTCAGTACCTCAGCAATGTAAACGATTCTACATTCCAGCAAAAACGTTTAACATGATAATATTTATTAAAAGGATTAGTGACCTTTAACAGAGTAGTTCCGGTGAAATACCATTCCCAGAATACTGAAGTGTATACATACATGTCATTATAACGGTATAGCAGGATTTTCTCATCAATTCCATTCAGAAAATAAAAACTGCTACATACCTCAATGCAGATTCATCTGCCCGCTGTCCCCTGATCTGAAGCCTTTACCTCCCTCAGATGGCCGAGAACAGCAATATGATCTTAACTACTCCGGTTAAAATCATAGTAAAAAAAAAAAACTCTGGTAGATTCTTCTTCAAACTCTGCCAGAGAAGTAATAACACGCTCCGGTGCTATTGTAAAATAACAAACTTTTGATTGAAGTCATAAAAACTAAGTATAATCACCATAGTCCTCTCACACATCCTATCTAGTCGTTGGGTGCAAGAGAATGACTGGGACTGACGTAGAGGGGAGGAGCTATATCAGCTCTGCTGGGTGAATCCTCTTGCATTTCCTGTTGGGGAGGAGTTATATCCCAGAAGTAATGATGACCCGTGGACTGATCACACATAACAGAAGAAATATACATAAACCTGACTCATGGCAAATATAAGTACAATACATATATTTAGAACGTTATATTAATACATAAAGTGCCAAACCATAGCTGAGAGTGTCTTAAGTAATGAAAACATACTTACCAAAAGACACCCATCCACATATAGCAGATAGCCAAACCAGTACTGAAACAGTTATCAGTAGAGGTAATGGAATATGAAAGTACATCTTCGATCTGAAAAAGGGAGGTAGGAGATGAATCTCTACGACCGATAACAGAGAACCTCTGAAAAGATTTCCCGCAAGGAAAACCATAGAATTCAATAGGTGATACTCCCTTCACATCCCCCTGACATTCACTGTACTCTGAGAGGAATCAGGCTTTAAAATGCTGAGAAGCGCATATCAAAGAAGAAAATCAAGTACAAACTTACTTCACCACCTCCATAGGGAGGCAAAGTTTGTAAAACAGAATTGAATTGTGGGTGTGGTGAGGGGTGTATTTATAGGCAGTTTGAGGTTTGGGAAACTTTGCCTCTCCTGGTAGGATAGTATATCCCACACGTCACTAGCTCATGGACTCTTGCCAATTACATGAAAGAAATACTGTGCACATAACAGGGTAATTCCTATATCCCTGTACCATTCAGCTGCTGTGAAGTTTCGCTTCTGTCTTCTTTGTGAATGATAATCCCCAGGTAATCTGTCACACATTGGTCTGAGCTTCCGAATTTAAATCCATAAGTAAGCTGGAGACACCTCTATTCTTAACCAACTCCTATGAGGTCAAGAACAAAACTAAGAGAGAGATGGGAGGGATTTTAAGCTCTGATATAGGTTATTGACCTCCTCCTAGTGACAGGAAATATATCCCCATATGTTATGGAGGACTGTGCACCATCATTTTATGAAAGAAAAGTTACTAGCCTCACCCAATGTTAAATAACAGAGATGCCATTCAGCAATTTCGTTCACTGTCGAATGCGGTAGTAAGAAACGAATCGCCCCTTGTGCAAGTAAAACACACTAAGATCTGGATTTGCACAGATTTTAGTGTGTTTCACTTGCACAAGAGGATATTCAGCTCGGAAAAGAACCGAATACCGAAAGCAACCTCCTACTTAGGCATTAGGTATGTGAATTCGGCAGTTTCATTCACTACCATATGCATATTTTATATATATATATAAAAAAAAAATTTAAACATATATAAATACTAAATTATGATTTAATTCAGGACAACTAATATTATACTTCTCACATAAAAAACATCCAAACATTTACATTTGTAACCATTTTCAATAAATACCCTTTTCATTGAAAGATTGGGACTCCTTCATTAAACCTGTATTCTTGTTAGCACTAGAACTATAATCGTAAATTATCATACTCACGTCACTTAACACTTTCACGAGTGAACGGGCAATACCAATATCTTCATCATCTTTTCTATCAAAAAATGAAATTGCTTTTCCAATGTTGCCACAACGACCAGTGCGTCCAATTCTGTGGACATACTCATCAATTTCTTTAGGCAGATCAAGATTAATTACATGTTGAACATTTTCAATATCCAAGCCTCTTGCCGCTACTGAAGTAGCTACAAGTATAGGACACTCGCCAGAACGAAATTTCCAGAGTGCTGTTTCTCTCTCCTGTTGAGGTCGGTCACTAAAAAAACAAAAAAAGTATGTCATTAACTAAAGAAATGATAAAGCAATTGGTTGGAAACACAAACCTGAAAATCTATGCTTACCTGAAATATTAATTTCTTTCAGGATGTCCGCAAACTCAACACGTGAAATATTCATTCCCTACCCACCAGGAGACAACATCACCCCTACATTCTGCTGCCCCAAAATAATTAAATAATCCTCTCAGTCAGTTTTTTAAATGACAAAGTAGTGAAGGAAATAATGAAACACAGAAAAAGACTAAAGTGGGGCAAAGTGATGCAAATGAAGTCCAGCTGCATGAAATCAAAGGGTGAGTCTTGTGGACTCCCATATAAAATAACAGCAATTACTATACCTTGGCCTATATACTAGACAATACCTCTTCTGAAGGGGCATGGACAGAAAAACTGCCACATCCCTTTAACCTTAATACGAATGCTGTTGATTACCCGCCTATATTCTTTTTTTTATTTATTTATTATTTTTTCATTTTACAAAATGCATCAGACAATCGTTGTACATTATACAATTCTGAATCCCGCCTATATTCTTACTGCTGTCCTACACAGAATAATGGACGTAGTGATGGGACCTGACTACTATAGGCCAAGATATAGAAGTCAATATTAATTTGTCAATTTCTAAATATTTTGGACTACCTAGTCAAATTACCTATTGAGATGACTGCAAAGCAGAGGCAAACTCCAATTTGTAATCTGTCACATAAGTATGAGGAGTTTCCCCAATAGCAGCTTAACATTTCAAAAAGCGAAGCATCATTCTGAAAATCCCATAGCTTTTTAAATGAGCTCTGAGACCGTCAATAATTACAAACACATTAAATAATACATAAAAAAGATGTAAATGGAGTATTTTTAATGGTACTAAATAAATGTTTGACGACTAGAAATATACAATAAGTTTTTAGGATCGTCATTTGACAGACTATGGGGATTTAAATGTGAACTGTAATAATGTAACGATAGCCTAGGATTTTGTTCTGTTCTTTTTATATATATACTTTGCATTGGTTTACCAACACTTAATGGTATACTATTAGCATATAATGTATTTTATTTAGTAGTTCTTATATTAGACCGATAATTTGATATAGGTTTCATGAGGATGTATGGCTTTAAAGGCGTGACATCCACTTTGGGTGTGTGTGGCCGCATTAATCATTGATTGGTTAAGGGGAGGGTTTATATAGAGCAGAGTTTTTAACATTTTCACAGCCTGATGAAAAGGCACTGTGGGCGAGAAACGCATTGCTGTTTTACTTAATTGTTTTAATGGACTGATTTTAGCTTATCCTCGCTCTGTCTTTACTCTGCATCCGACGGTTTTCTCTGTTTCCTCACGCTCCGGTGGTTGCTGCCTGCTGGTTGGTGGACAGTCTACAGGATGTATCCATCAACGTGACCAGAGGGTCCTCTCGCCGTTGGTGGATGCCTATAACGTGACAGCCAGCTGGATAACATGAGCGAATCTGCCGGGCGACTCTTTGAGGTCTCGGTCTGCCGATTATAGCACTGTGTGTGCTACAACTTATGTGAGTGGGCTTTTGTCTGTCTATGCAATCACCTGCACTGCTTGACGTTATTACCCTATGAGGCGCCTCTTTCTGTTTTTCAGGATCTGCTTTTCTACCACCTCATTTGGGAGTGCTGCCTAACATCGGATTTGGACTTTTCATTCAATCATATATATTATATGCATTTTTTGTGACTGTGTGTACTGTGAGCGCACCTTTCTACATTTTTTTGTATCCCTTATTGATCTGTATTCAGGGTCAACAACTTATCAGAAAACAGGACAATGGGGTCTTCAAGAACAAAATGGATCACTGTAAGATATTGCATTCTGGATTTCTGAAGCTTGAGAAAACTCTTGAGCGTTCTCAAACCAAGAATTGGAATTTAATACCCTGTGCTTGAAGAAGTGATAGAGCATCAGGATTAAAACACCATGCCTTTTCAGAGGGAAGGCATTTGGTATTTATTGTGTCATTTAAGACTTAAAAGAATATGAAACCCAAAATTTTCTTTCCCGATTCAGATAAGGCATGCGATTTTAAACAACTTTCTAATTTACTTCTATTATCATATTTTCTTCATTCTTTGAGTATATTTTGTTATAAGGCAGGGATGTAAACTCAGGAGCATGCACGTCTGCAACCCCAATATGGCATCAGTTTTGCTTTAGTTCTATTTGCAAAACCACTAGATGGCAGCCATATACTTTCATAATGGTAAGAGTCAACGAGTCATCACATGTGGGATTAAAGTTCAGTCCTACAGAAGGAGGGAAAACTCCCCACTCAACAGAACTTTAATCCCTCCCACTTTTTCCAAGTAGTAAAAGAGAAGTAAGGCAAGAGAAGTGCAATCTGGTACTGCCGCCAACTGCGAGTATTGAGGACGCACACGATCATGAAAACAAAATTTAGGCTTACCTGATGAATTATTTTCTTTCCTTGCATGGAAAATCCACAAATCCATTCTAATTACTAGTGGGAATTCAACTCCAGGCCACCAGGAGGCGGCAAAGAACACCCCAGCAAAGCTCTAAGTATCCCTCCTACTTCCAACAATCCCCCAGTCATTCAGTTGAAGGTATAGAAAGAGGACACAAAGGGTATAGAGGTGCCTGAAGTTTTAGATTAAATAAAATAAGATGTCTTGAACTTAGACAAGGGTAGGTTGTTGGCTCTTCATGCCAGGAAAGAAAATAATTTATCAGGTAAGCATAAATTCTGTTTTCTTTCCAATGGCATGGAGAGTCCTCAAATCCATTCTAATTACTAGTAGAAACCAATACCCAAGCTAGAGGACACAGAATGGAAAGGGAGGGAGAAACAAGACAAGTGGACCTAAATTGAGGGCACCACCGCTTGAAGAACCCTTCTCCCAAAGGAAGCCTCAGCTGAGGCAAAAACATGGAATTTGTAAAATTTAGAAAAAGTATATGAGGACCATGTGGCCACCTTGTAAATTTGCTCCACAGAAGTCTCGTTTTTAAAAGCCCAAGAAGAAACAGCCCTAGTTGAATGATCCGTAATCCTCTCAGGAGGTTGTTGTCCAGCTGATTCATAAGCCAACCGAATGACACTCCTCAACCAAAAAGAAAGGAGTAGTAGATGTGGCCGCCTGGCCTTTACGCTTGCCAGTAAAAACTACAAAAAGGGCAGAAGATTGACGAAAATTCTTAGTAGCCTGGAGGTAGAATGTTAGACCACGAAAAACATCCAGGTTGTGTAACAGACGTTCTGAGAAAAAGGATTAGGACATAACAAAGGAACAACAATTTCCTGATTAATATTGCGGTCCGAAACCACCTTAGGAAGAAATCACAATTTAGTAAGAACGATAAGGTAAGGGGAATCACATTGAAGAAACGAGAGCTCAAAGTCTACGACCAGAAAAAAATGGCTAGTAAAAACAAAACTTTCAAAGACAGCAATTTAATATCAACAGAGTGCAAAGGTTCAAACTGAGCCTGCTGCAGAACCCTAAGAACAAGATTAAAACTCCAGGGAGGAGCAACAGGTTTAAACACCGGCCTGATTCTGATCAGGGCCTGAACAAATGATTGAACATCTTGCAAGTCAGCCAAACGTTTATGAAACCGATCAGAAAGGGCAGAAATCTGACCCTTCAAAGAACTGACTGACAAACCCTTCTTCATATCCTCCTGGAGAAAGCACAGGATGCGGGGAACCCTCACTTTATTCCAAGGAAAACCCAGAGACTCGCACAAGTAAAGGTATGTGCGCCAAACCTTATATCTTGCGAGTTACCGGCTTACGAGCCTGGATCAAGGTGTCAATAACCTTTAAAAAAAAACAAAAACTTGTCTAGACAAGACTGTGTTCAATCTCCACGCAGTCAGCTTCAGAGATTCTAGATTTGGATCAAGAAAGGGACCATGAAGTAGAAGGTCCTTCCTCATCTGTAATTTCCACGTTGGGGAGGACGACATCTTCACCAGGTCCGCAAACCAAATTCTGCGAACCCAAGCCGGAGTAATTAGAATCACCAAAGCATGCTCCTGTTTGATATGAGCCATCACCCGAGGAAGGACAAACTGAGGAAACAAGTCAATCAGACTGAAATCCCATGGTACAGCTAGAGCGTTCACCAGAACCGCCTGCGGATCCCTTGATCTGGACCCGTATCTGGGAAGCTTGGTGTTTAGACGAGCCGCCATCAGGTCCAACTCCGGAACCCCCCACCTGAGTGTTATTGAAAATACCTCCTGGCTGAAGAGCCCACTCCCCAGGGTCTGTCTGCTCAGGTAATCTGCTTTCCAGTTGTGAGACTCCACCCACTGAAGGATGCGAGACACCTTCATGGCTAAGGAACTTCTCGTTCCTCCCTGATGGTTGACCTAGGCCACTGAAGTAATGTTGTCCGACTGAAATCTGATAAACCTGACTGAACTCAGTTGAGGCCAAGCTATCAGTGCATTGAAGATTGCTCTTAATTCTAAGATATTTATTGGAAGGACAGACTCCTCCTGAGTCCAGGTTCCCTGAGCTCTTAAGGGATCCCTAACTGCTCCACAGCAGGAAAGGCTGGCATCCGTGGTGGTCACAATCTCCCAGGATGGTCTCAAGAAACATGTTCCTTGGGACAGATGGTCCTGAGATAGCCACCAAGACAGAGGAGTCTCTCCTCTGGTTGTCGAGGACTATCTTCTGATAGAGGTCCAAGTGTTCTCTGTTCCATTGTCTGAGCATGCATAACTGTAGAGGTCTCAGATGGAAGCAAGCAAAAGGAATAAATGTACATGTAAGCCACCATGAGACCAATTACTTCTATACACTGTGCAACTGAGGGACGGATAGATCACTGAAAAACAAATTATGCTTACCTGATAAATTAATTTCCATCATTACGAGGAGAGTCCACAGGTTCATTCATTACTTGTGGGAAATACAGAACCTGGTCACCAGGAGGAGGCAAAGACAACCCCAGACAAAGGCTTAAATACCTCCCCCACTCATTCTGCCAAGGGAACAAGGAACAATAGGAGATATATTAGGGTATAAAAGGTACCAGAAGAAAAAAAACATAATTTATGTAAGAACTTACCTGATAAATTAATTTCTTTCATATTAGCAAGAGTCCATGAGCTAGTGACGTATGGGATATACATTCCTACCAGGAGGGGCAAAGTTTCCCAAACCTTAAAATGCCTATAAATACACCCCTCACCACACCCACAATTCAGTTTAACGAATAGCCAAGAAGTGGGGTGATAAGAAAGGAGCGAAATTTGAATAATTGTGCTTTATACAAAAAAATCATAACCACCACAAAAAGGGTGGGCCTCATGGACTCTTGCTAATATGAAAGAAATGAATTTATCAGGTAAGTTCTTACATAAATTATGTTTTCTTTCATGTAATTAGCAAGAGTCCATGAGCTAGTGACGTATGGGATAGCAGATACCCAAGATGTGGAACTTCCACGCAAGAGTCACTAGAGAGGGAGGGATAAAATAAAGACAGCCAATTCCGCTGAAAAATTAATCCACTACCCAAATCAAAAGTTTCAATTTTTATAATGAAAAAAACCTGAAATTATAAGCAGAAGAATCAAACTGAAACAGCTGCCTGAAGTACCATTCTACCAAAACTGCTTCTGAAGAAGAGAAAAACATCAAAATGGTAGAATTTAGTAAAAGTATGCAAAGAAGACCAAGTCATTGCTTTGCAAATCTGATCAACAGAAGCTTCATTCTTAAAAAGCCCAGGAAGTAGACGGTTACCTAGTAGAATGAGCCGTAATCCTCTGAGGCGGGAATCAACCCGACTCCAAATAAGCATGATGAATTAAAAGTTTAACCAAGATGCCAAAGAAAAGGCAGAAGCCTTTTGACCTTCCTAAAAACCAAAAAAGATAACAAATAGACTAGAAGTCTGTCTGAAATCTGAATAGCTTCAACATAGGATTTCAACACTCTTACCATATCCAAAGAATGTAAGAATCTAACCAAAGAAGTCTTAGGAAAAGACAATAATTCCTCCCTAAGGTTGTTAGAATTCACAACTTTAGGTAAGAATTGAAATGAGGACAGCAAAAACCACCTTATCCTGATGAAAAAAAAATCAGAAAAAGGAGACTCACAAGAAAGAACAGATAATTCAAAAACTGTTCTAGCTGAAGAGATGTCTAAAAAGAACAATACTTTCCATGAAAGTAAATAATGTCCAGAGAAAGCATATGCTCAAATAGAAGAGCCTGTAAAGCCTTAAGAACCAAATTAAGACTCCAAGGAGGAGAAATTGGCTTAATGAAAGGTTTGATACGAACCAAAGCCTGAACAAAATAATGAATATCAGGAAGTAACTGCCTTATCCTGATGAAAAATCAGAAAAAGAGATCCACAAGAAAGAGCAGATAACTCAGAAACTCTTCTAGCAGAAGAGATAGCCAAAAGGAACAATACTTTCCAAGAAAGTAATTAATGTCCAGAGAATGCATAGGTTCAAACGGAGGAGCCTGTAAAGCCCTCAGTACCAATTGAGACTCCAAGGAGGAGAGATTGACTTAATGACAGGCTTGATACGAACCAAAGCCTGTACTAAACGATGAATATCAGGATGATTAGCAATCTTTCTGTGAAAAAGAACAGAAAGAATAGAGATATGTCCTTTCAAAGAACTTGCAGACAAACCCTTATCCAAACCATCCTGAGGAAATTGTAAAATTCTAGGAATTCTAAAAGAATGCCAAGAGAATTTATGAGAAGAACACCAAGAAATGTAAGTCTTCCAAACTCGATAATAAATCTTTCTAGAGACAGATTTACGAGCCTGTAACATAGCATTAATCACTGAGTCAGAGAAACCTCTATGACTAAGAATCAAGCGTTCAATCTCCATACCTTCAAATTTAATGATTTGAGATCCTGATGGAAAAATGGGCCTTGAGATAGAAGGTCTGGTCTTAACGGAAGTGTCCAAGGTTGGCAACTGGCCATCCGAATGAGATCCGCATACCAAAACCTGTGAGGCCATGCTGGAGCCACCAGCAGTACAAACGAACGCTCCATTAGAATTTTTAGAAATCACTTCTAGAGGCGGAAAGATATAGGCAGAATGATAATTCCAAGGAAGTGTCAATGCATACGCTACTTCCGCCTGAGGATCCCCGGACCTGAATAGGCCCCTGGGAAGTTCCTTGTTTAGATGAGATGCCAACAGATCTATTTCTGGAAGCCCTAACATCTGAAAAATTGAAAAACATATCTGGGTAAAGAGACCATTCTCCCGGATGTAAAGCTTGATTATCAGAGATAATCCCCTTCCCAAATGTCTATACCTGGGAAAAAACCCACAGAATTTAGATAGGAGCTGGATTTAGCCCAAGCAAATATCCGAGATACTTCTGTCACAGCCTAAGGACTGATAGTCCCACCCTGATGATTGACATACACCACAATTGTGACATTGTCTGGAAAAAACAATAAACGTCTCTTCTTCAAAAAGAAACCAACTGAAGAACTCTGAGAATGCACGGAGTTCCAAAATATCAAATGGTAATCTCGCCTCCTGAGATTTCCAAACCCCTTGTGCTGACAGAGATCCTCAGACAGCCTCCCAACCTAAAAGACTCGCATCTGTAGAGATCATGGTCCAGGTTGAAAGAATCGAAGAGACCTGTAGAACTAAATGATGGTGATCTTAATCACCGAATTAAAGATAAACATTAGGATTCGAAGATTTAAAAAGTGAAAACCTAGAAGCCCTGCACCATTATTCAGCATAAAAAAATGGAAAGGTTCTCTACGAAAATGAGCAAAGGGAATTGAATCAAATGCTGCAGCCATAAGACCTAAAACTTCCATGCATATATAGCAACTGAAGGAAATAATAGAGACTGAAGGTACCGACAGACGAAACCCAATAAAATTGTCACTTGTCTGTTAGATACAAAGACAGTGACACAAACTATCTGGAAACCTAAAAAAGGTGACCCTTGTGTGAGGAAAAAAGATCCTCTAACCATGTCTTGAAAAACATAATTTATGCTTACCTGATAAATTCCTTTCTTCTGTAGTGTGATCAGTCCACGGGTCATCATTACTTCTGGGATATTACTCCTCCCCAACAGGAAGTGCAAGAGGATTCACCCAGCAGAGCTGCATATAGCTCCTCCCCTCTACGTCACTCCCAGTCATTCGGAAAAGCCAAGGGTGAAGTGGTGACTGGAGTATAAATTAAAAAATATTTACCTGCCTTAAAAACAGGGCGGGCCGTGGACTGATCACACTACAGAAGAAAGGAATTTATCAGGTAAGCATAAATTATGTTTTCTTCTGTTAAGTGTGATCAGTCCACGGGTCATCATTACTTCTGGGATACCAATACCAAAGCAAAAGTACACGGATGACGGGAGGGATAGGCAGGCTCTTTATACAGAAGGAACCACTGCCTGAAGAACCTTTCTCCCAAAAATAGCCTCCGATGAAGCAAAAGTGTCAAATTTGTAAAATTTGGAAAAAGTATGAAGCGAAGACCAAGTTGCAGCCTTGCAAATCTGTTCAACAGAGGCCTCATTCTTGAAGGCCCAAGTGGAAGCCACAGCTCTAGTAGAATGAGCTGTAATTCTTTCAGGAGGCTGCTGTCCAGCAGTCTCATAAGCTAAACGAATTATGCTACGAAGCCAAAAAGAAAGAGAGGTAGCGGAAGCTTTTTGACCTCTCCTCTGCCCAGAGTAAATGACAAACAGAGAAGACGTTTGTCGAAATTCCTTAGTTGCCGGTAAGTAAAATTTTAGAGCACGGACTACATCCAGGTTGTGCAGTAGACGTTCCTTCTTTGAAGAAGGATTTGGGCATAAAGAAGGAACAACAATCTCTTGATTGATATTCCTGTTAGTAACTACCTTAGGTAAGAACCCAGGTTTAGTACGCAGGACTACCTTATCCGAATGAAAAATCAAATAAGGAGAATCACAATGTAAGGCTGATAATTCAGAGACTCTTCGAGCCGAGGAAATAGCCATTAAAAATAGAACTTTCCAAGATAACAACTTTATATCAATGGAATGAAGGGGTTCAAACGGAACGCCCTGTAAAACATTAAGAACAAGGTTTAAACTCCATGGTGGAGCAACAGTTTTAAACACAGGCTTAATTCTGGCCAAAGCCTGACAAAAAGCCTGGACGTCAGGAACTTCTGACAGACGTTTGTGTAACAGAATGGACAGAGCTGAGATCTGTCCCTTTAATGAACTAGCAGATAAACCCTTTTCTAAACCTTCTTGTAGAAAAGACAATATCCTAGGAATCCTAACCTTACTCCAAGAGTAAACTTTGGATTCACACCAATATAGGTATTTACGCCATATCTTATGGTAAATCTTTCTGGTAACAGGTTTCCTAGCCTGTATTAAGGTATCAATAACTGACTCAGAAAATCCACGTCTTGATAAAATCAAGCGTTCAATTTCCAAGCAGTCAGCTTCAGAGAAGTTAGATTTTGATGTTTGAAGGGACCCTGTATCAGAAGGTCCTGTTTCAGAGGTAGAGACCAAGGTGGACAGGATGACATGTCCACCAGGTCTGCATACCAAGTCCTGCGTGGCCACGCAGGTGCTATTAGAATCACTGATGCTCTCTCTTGTTTGATTCTGGCAATCAATCGAGGAAGCAACGGGAAGGGTGGAAACACGTAAGCCATCCTGAAGTCCCAAGGTGCTGTCAGAGCATCTATCAGGACTGCTCCTGGATCCCTGGATCTGGACCCGTAACGAGGAAGCTTGGCGTTCTGTCGAGACGCCATGAGATCTATCTCTGGTTTGCCCCAACGTCGAAGTATTTGGGCAAAGACCTCCGGATGAAGTTCCCACTCCCCCAGATGAAAAGTCTGACGACTTATACAGAGTCTAAGAAAAATGGCTCACCTATCCCAGAGGGGATTGCTGACAGTCTTCTAGCATTACTAGGTCTTGTTAGAAAAATGACTGATCATACCTGAAGCAGTTAAGCCTGCAAACTGTTCCCCCCAACTGAAGTTCTCTGGTTTCAACAGTCCTGCGTGGGAACAGCAATGGATTTTAGTTACTGGTGCTAAAATCATATTCCTCTCGGCAGAAATCTTCATTTTCTGCTGCAGAGTAAATAGTACAAGCCAGCACTACTTTAAAATAACAAACTCTTGATAGAAGAATAAAAAACTACAACTAAACACCGCATACTCTTCACCATCTCCGTGGAGATGCTACTTGTTCAGAGCGGCAAAGAGAATGACTGGGGGGGGGCGGAGCCTGAGGGGAGCTATATGGACAGCTTTGCTGTGTGCTCTCTTTGCCACTTCCTGTAGGGATTGAGAATATCCCACAAGGATGAAGCCGTGGACCGGATACACCAATGTAGGAGAAAAACATAATTTATGCTTACCTGATAAATTTATTTCTCTTGTAGTGTAGTCAGTCCACGGGTCATCCATTACTTATGGGATTATATCTCTTCCCCAACAGGAAGTTGCAAGAGGATCACCCAAGCAGAGCTGCTATATAGCTCCTCCCCTCACATGTCATATCCAGTCATTCGACCAAAACAAGACGAGAAAGGAGAAACCATAGGGTGCAGTGATGACTGGAGTTTAATTAAAAATTTAGAACTGCCGTAAAAGACAGGGCGGGCCGTGGACTGACTACACTACAAGAGAAATAAATTTATCAGGTAAGCATAAATTATGTTTTCTCTTGTTAAGTTTAGTCAGTCCACGGGTCATCCATTACTTATGGGATACCAATACCAAAGCTCTGCTGAGAGAATGTACCTCCCTTCAAGAAGTTTGAAGACCCCTGAGATCTGTCAGAGATGAACCGGATCATGCAGGAAAAATAATAGCTGACTGGAAATTGTTGATGCGTAGCAAAGAGCGCCAAAAACGGCCCCTCCCTCTCACACACAGCAGTGAAGAGAAACGAAACTGTCACAATTCAAAATAAACTACTGCCAAGTGGAAAATAAAGCCCAAACATTTATTTACTCAGTACCTCAGCAGTGTAAACGATTCTACTTCCAGCAAAAACGTTTAACATGATATAATACTTATTAAAAAGATTAGTGACCTTTAACAAAGTAGTTCCGGTGAAGTACCATTCCCAGAATACTGAAGTGTATACATACATGTCATTATAACGGTATAGCAGGATTTTCTCATCAATTCCATTCAGAAAATAAAAACTGCTACATACCTCAATGCAGATTCATCTGCCCCTGTCCCCTGATCTGAAGCTTTTACCTCCCTCAGATGGCCGAGAACAGCAATATGATCTTAACTACTCCGGTTAAAATCATAGCAAAAACTCTGGTAGATTCTTCCTCAAAGTCTGCCAGAGAAGTAATAACACGCTCCGGTGCTATTATAAAATAACAAACTTTTGATTGAAGTCATAAAAACTAAGTATAATGGGGGAAGTCCCTTGAATTCCAGAAGATAACCTTGGGAGACTATTTCTAGCGCCCAAGGATCCAGAACATCTCTTGCCCAAGCCTGAGCGAAGAGAGAGAGTCTGCCCCCCACCAGATCCGGTCCCGGATCGGGGGCCAACATTTCATGCTGTCTTGGTAGCAGTGGCAGGTTTCTTGGCCTGCTTTCCCTTGTTCCAGCCTTGCATTGGCCTCCAAGCTGGCTTGGCTTGAGAAGTATTACCCTCTTGCTTAGAGGACGTAGCACTTTGGGCTGGTCCGTTTCTACGAAAGGGACGAAAATTAGGTTTATTTTTTGCCTTGAAAGGCCGATCCTGAGGAAGGGCGTGGCCCTTACCCCCAGTGATATCAGAGATAATCTCTTTCAAGTCAGGGCCAAACAGCGTTTTCCCCTTGAAAGGAATGTTAAGTAGCTTGTTCTTGGAAGACGCATCAGCCGACCAAGATTTCAACCAAAGCGCTCTGCGCGCCACAATAGCAAACCCAGAATTCTTAGCCGCTAACCTAGCCAATTGCAAAGTGGCGTCTAGGGTGAAAGAATTAGCCAATTTGAGAGCATTGATTCTGTCCATAATCTCCTCATAAGGAGGAGAATCACTATCGACCGCCTTTATCAGCTCATCGAACCAGAAACATGCGGCTGTAGCGACAGGGACAATGCATGAAATTGGTTGTAGAAGGTAACCCTGCTGAACAAACATCTTTTTAAGCAAACCTTCTAATTTTTTATCCATAGGATCTTTGAAAGCACAACTATCCTCTATGGGTATAGTGGTGCGTTTGTTTAAAGTGGAAACCGCTCCCTCGACCTTGGGGACTGTCTGCCATAAGTCCTTTCTGGGGTCGACCATAGGAAACAATTTTTTAAATATGGGGGGAGGGACGAAAGGAATACCGGGCCTTTCCCATTCTTTATTAACAATGTCCGCCACCCGCTTGGGTATAGGAAAAGCTTCTGGGAGCCCCGGCACCTCTAGGAACTTGTCCATTTTACATAGTTTCTCTGGGATGACCAACTTGTCACAATCATCCAGAGTGGATAATACCTCCTTAAGCAGAATGCGGAGATGTTCCAACTTAAATTTAAATGTAATCACATCAGGTTCAGCTTGTTGAGAAATGTTCCCTGAATCAGTAATTTCTCCCTCAGACAAAACCTCCCTGGCCCCATCAGACTGGGTTAGGGGCCCTTCAGAAATATTATTATCAGCGTCGTCATGCTCTTCAGTATCTAAAACAGAGCAGTCGCGCTTACGCTGATAAGTGTTCATTTTGGCTAAAATGTTTTTGACAGAATTATCCATTACAGCCGTTAATTGTTGCATAGTAAGGAGTATTGGCGCGCTAGATGTACTAGGGGCCTCCTGAGTGGGCAAGACTCGTGTAGACGAAGGAGGGAATGATGCAGTACCATGCTTACTCCCCTCACTTGAGGAATCATCTTGGGCATCATTGTCATTGTCACATAAATCACATTTATTTAAATGAATAGGAATTCTGGCTTCCCCACATTCAGAACACAGTCTATCTGGTAGTTCAGACATGTTAAACAGGCATAAACTTGATAACAAGTACAAAAAACGTTTTAAAATAAAACCGTTACTGTCACTTTAAATTTTAAACTGAACACACTTTATTACTGCAAATGCGAAAAAACATTAAGGAATTGTTCAAAATTTACCAAATTTTCACCACAGTGTCTTAAAGCCTTAAAAGTATTGCACACCAAATTTGGAAGCTTTAACCCTTAAAATAACGGAACCGGAGCCGTTTTGAACTTTAACCCCTTTACAGTCCCTGGTATCTGCTTTGCTGAGACCCAACCAAGCCCAAAGGGGAATACGATACCAAATGACGCCTTCAGAAAGACTTTTCTAAGTATCAGAGCTCCTCTCACATGCGACTGCATGCCATGCCTCTCAAAAACAAGTGCGCAACACCGGCGCGAAAATGAGGCTCTGCCTATGCTTTGGGAAAGCCCCTAAAGAATAAGGTGTCTAAAACAGTGCCTGCCGATATTATTATATCAAAATACCCAGATAAAATGATTCCTCAAGGCTAAATATGTGTTTAATAATGAATCGATTTAGCCCAGAAAAAGTCTACAGTCTTAATAAGCCCTTGTGAAGCCCTTATTTACGATCGTAATAAACATGGCTTACCGGATCCCATAGGGAAAATGACAGCTTCCAGCATTACATCGTCTTGTTAGAATGTGTCATACCTCAAGCAGCAAGAGACTGCTCACTGTTCCCCCAACTGAAGTTAATTGCTCTCAACAGTCCTGTGTGGAACAGCCATGGATTTTAGTGACGGTTGCTAAAATCATTTTCCTCATACAAACAGAAATCTTCATCACTTTTCTGTTTCTGAGTAAATAGTACATACCAGCACTATTTCAAAATAACAAACTCTTGATTGAATAATAAAAACTACAGTTAAACACTAAAAAACTCTAAGCCATCTCCGTGGAGATGTTGCCTGTACAACGGCAAAGAGAATGACTGGGGTAGGCGGAGCCTAGGAGGGATCATGTGACCAGCTTTGCTGGGCTCTTTGCCATTTCCTGTTGGGGAAGAGAATATCCCACAAGTAAGGATGACGCCGTGGACCGGACACACCTATGTTGGAGAAAAAAACGATACTGTGACTTTAAATTTTCAACAATCACCTTTTTTACTGCTTATAAAAAAACGTACCCCAGCAGTTGATACAAATGCAAACACTGACACCTATACACCTCAGCAACTCTGCTGAGGTGCCTACCTTCCACAAAGATCACTCCTAGACCGGAACACTTGTAGCCTATGAAGACAACGATCCGGAAACTCAAGGGCACAAAAAACTCTACAACCGCTTGTCTGATAGTTCAGAGACATGCGGTAGTAGAGCCACGTGTGTAGACGTCCACCTCTGTCGGATGAAGACTGCGCGATGGATTAAAACAGTGCGCGAACCATAGCCCCGCACATCGTGGGCGTAACTCAATACCCAAGCAAATTAAACTAAGAACCGCAGCCACCATCCCAAATAAAAATGATCCAGAACCCTCTTTTCAGCCTGCTTATACAGTTATAGGCTTACAAAGATTAAAAATCCGGCAAGAGACTCCAAGCCTTCTCCCAGCCCAGTGCCTGTACACCCTCCACACAAGAGGGAATAATGTCCCAACATAAGAAGCCTAGTGACCCCTTTGACTAAGTCTTATGCCTCTGTAAATAAATTGAAGTGCCCACTTTCTTCTGAGAGTACTCCCCAGAGTGAATAAAGTTAGCACTTACCTTAAATGCTGTCCGACAGCAGGACAGTCCTGCAGGTTTAAGAGGTCCTCTCCCACCTATAGCCCTGTGGAATAGGATAAGCCAGAGTTAAGGTTGCTTAGGCTATCTGGATTAGGGCAGCAGAAAAATATATGAGGCGCAGTGAGAATTATGTCCCACAAGTTCCCATTGCTCTAAAGCCACCAAAAGCTCTACTGAAGAGACTGATATGGACTACGGCTACACCATAGAACAAAACAGCACTCTCTGGCACTACTTTAAAAATTATAAAATCTTGATTGAAGAATCTATTCTAACACCTCACTTTACCTCTTCCTATAACTAACGTAGGCAAAGAGAATGACTGCAGTGGGAGGGAAGAGCTATATATAGCAGCTGTGCTGTGGTTCTCTTTGCCTCCTCCTGCTGACCAGGAGGTGAAATCCCACAAGGATGAAAATCCGTGGACTCATCGTGTCTTTAAAAAGAAACTATACCCAAGCTCAAGGGGACACTGAATGAATAACGGGAGAGAACAAAAAGGACGAGGCAGACCGTATTCTAAGGGCACCACAGCGTGCAAAACTTTTCTCCCGAAAGCTGCGAAACATCAAACCTGTAAAATTTTTAAAACGTATGTAAGGCGGACCAGGTAGCCGCCTTACAAATCTGATCCATAGAGGCCTTGTTCTTAAAGGCCCAAGAGGAAGCCACTGCTCTAGTGGAATGAGCCGTTATCCTCACAGGAGGATGATGTCCCGCTGTCTCGTAAGCTAAGCGGATGACACTCCTTAACCAAAAAGATAGGGAAGTCGAAGTAGCCTTCTGCCCCTTATGCTTCCCCAAATGGACATCAAACGAAGAGGAAGATTGTCTAAACTCTTTAGTAGCCTGAAGATAGAACTTCAAGGCACAAACCACATCCAAATTGTGAAGTAAGCGTTCCTTCGATGGATTAGGACACAAGGAAGGAACCACAATCTCCTGATTGATGTTGCGATCTGACACAACCTTAGGAAGAAAACCTAATTTAGTATGTAAAACTGCCTTATCTGCATAAAAAAAAAAAAAAAAAAAAAAAAAATCAGATAAGGGGGTTCACATTGCAAAGCAGAGATCTCAAACTCTGCACGCAGAGGCAATAGCCAATAAAAAAGAAAACCTTCCAAGATAACAATTTAATGCCAACGGAATGAAGAGGTTCAAACGGAACCTGTTGCAAAACCAGAAGAACAAGATTAAGGCTCCAAGGAGGAGCACCAGATCTAAACACAGGTCTGATCCTAATCAGAGACTTAAAGGACTGCACGCCTGGAAGCTCAGCCAGTCTCTTGTGCAATAAAACCGACAGGGCCAAAATCTGTCCCCTCAGGGAACTAGCAGAAAGGCCCTTCTCCAGCCCATCCTGGAGAAAAGATAAGATCCTGGCAACCTTAACTCTGCGCCAGAAAAAAACCACACTTCACACCAGAATAAGTAGGTCCTCCACACCTTGTGGTAGATACGCTGAGTAACTGGTTTACGAGCTTGAATAAGAGTATCAATGACACTGTCAGAGAAACCTCTCTTGGCTAAGACTAAGCGTTCAATCTTCACACAGTCAGCCTCAGACAATCTAGATTTTGATGAACAAATGGACCTTGTATAAGCAAGTCTCTGCAACAAGTTAACTTCCACGGAGATGAGGACATCCCACTAGATCTGCGAACCACGTCCTTCGCAGCCACGATGGAGCAATCAGGATTACCGATACCCGCTCATGTTTGATGCAGGCCACCACTCGAGGAAAAGCGATAATAGAGGAAAAAGATATGCGTTTGAACCTCCAGGGCACTGCTAGTGCATCTATTAGATCTGCTTGGGGATCCCTCGACCCGTACCTGGGTAGCTTGATATTGAGACAGGACACCATGAGATCTATCTCCGGCGTCCCCCACTTGCTGCATATCTCTGCAAACACCTCGATATGGAGAGAGCATTCCCCTGGATGGAAGGATTGCCTGCTGAAAAAATCTGCCTCCCGGTTGTCCACACCCGGAATGTGGATCGATGACAGCGAAACAGCTGTGGGCCTCCGCAAACTCCAGAAATCTGAGATACTTCCTTCATCGCCAAAGAACTTCTCGTTCCCCCTGATGGTTGATGTAAGCCACCGAGTTTATATTGTCTGATTGGAATCTGATAAACTGAGACGTACCCAGAAGTGGCCAAGCCTTCAAGGCTTTGAAAATATCCCCATCTGGATAGGCTTGCGTCCGTAGTCACAATCTCCCAGTATGGTCTTAAGAAGCATGTCCCTCGGGACAGATGAATTGGACAGAGCAACCAAGAGAGCGTTTCTCTTGACCGGCTGTCTTATACAATCTGTTGAGACAGATCTGAATGATTGCCGTTCCAATGCCTCAGCACGCACAGTTGTAAAGGTCTGAGACGGAACATGGCAAAAGGAATAATGTTCATGCAGGACACCATGAGACCAATCACCTCCATACACTGAGCCACAGAGGGACTCAAGGAAGTCCGGTGGGCAAGACATGCCGAGGACATGCTGAAGTTAGCTTGCACCGTCAATGGTCTGATAGAAATATCCTCATCGATATGGAGTCTATAATAGTACCAAGGAATTCCACCCGGGTACTTGGGATAAATAAGAGAACTCTTTTGCAAGTTTATCTTCCATTCATGTGATCGAAGAATACTGAGAAGTAACTCTGAGAATTCTTCCGCAAGACGAAAGGATGGTGCTTGCACCAGAATATCGTCCAAGTATGGGGCTACTGCAATACCCTGAGTTCTGGCAATGGCTAGAAGAGCCGCCAGAACCTTTGTAAAGATTCTTGTAGCTAGGCCAAATGGAAGGGCAACGCATTGGAAGTGCTGGTCCAGGAATGCAAACCTCAGGAACTGAAAGTGTTCCCTGTGGATTGGAACATCAAGGTATCTTAAAGAAAGGCACACTGAAAAATTTGTTTAAGCACTTTAGGTCAAGAATTGGGTGGAAAGTTCCCTCCTTTGGGACCACGAAAAGGTTTGAATAAAACTTCAAACCTTTTTCTTCGATAGGCACAGGACAACTCCTCCCAAGGAGGATAGATCCCGAACGCACCATAGAAAGGCAGCTCTCTTTTCTGGTCTGGTAGACAGATTCGAGAGAAGGAATCTGCCCCTTGGCAGATGAGATTTGAAGACTATCATGTATACCTGAGATACCACCTCCAGGACCCACGGATCCTGTACGTCCTTGAACCAGGCGTCTGATAAAGACAGTCTGCCCCCTACACGAACAGAACCCGGTTCGGGCGCCACCCCTTCATGCCGACTTTTTTTCGGCAAGCTTCTTATTTTGCTTGGATTTAATCCAGGACTGAGCCGGCTTCCAAGTACTCTTGGGTTGCTCGGGCTTGGAGGATTGTTGTCGTTGGTATTTGTCAGAATGAAAATTAGAAGATTTATGTCCCTTAGACTTCTTATCTTGCTGTAGGAAGGCACTCTTGCCTCCGGTAACCGTAGAAATAATGGAGTCCGGGCCTGGACCAAATAAAATCTTTCCCTTGAAGGGAAGAGAAAGGAGTCTGGACTTAGAAGTCATATCCGCAGACCAAGACTTCAACCAGAGCGCTCGGCAGGCTAGGATTGCAAAGCCAGAGGCCTTTGCAATTAGGTGAATAATTTGCATGTTCGCATCACAGATAAAAGAATTAGCAATTCTAAAAGCTACAATTCTGTCTTGAATATTCTCGAGGCAAGACTCCACCTCAATGAGTCCCGACAGAGTCGCACCAGTATGTAGCCGCTCCGGCAACTGCAGCCGCCGGTTGAAACAAAAATCCTGTAGGTTAAAACATCTTTCTCAGAAAGTTTTCCATTTTCTTATCCATCGGCTCTCTGAATGAAGAACTATCCTCAAAAGGTATAGTAGTACGTTTAGCAAGCGTAGAGATAGCACCATCCACCTTCGGAATGGAGCCCACAAATCCAGTTGAGAGTCCGGGACCGGGAACAACTTTTTACAAGTAGACGAGGGGGAAAAGGAAGAACCAATTCTTTCCCATTCATTCTTAATAATGTTTGCCATCTTATCCGGCACAGGAAAAGTCAAAGGAACTTTCCTGTCTTCGTAAACTGTCTAATTTAGGTATCATAGGTTTTTCAGGCAGCGCGGCCTCTGGAACTTTTAACGTAGACAGAACCTCCTTTAATAAAAAACGCAAGTGCTCAATTTTAAATCTTAAGGACGGTTCCTCCGCAGCAGGAGGCTTAGACGCTAAGGACTCCTACTCAGAAAGTGCACCCTCTGAAGCTACAGAAGTTAACTCATCAGATAACTGGGACATAATAGCTAAATCCGAAAAATATTTAGATGACTCCGGGTTAGGCGAGCTATGCTTAATCTTTCTTTTACATTTGTTAGAGCGAGGTAATGCACTGAGGGCCGCAGACACCGCTGTTTGTAACTGTGTGGGAAAGTCCACAGGAAGAAGGCCACCTCCAGATTGAGGATTAGATGTGCTACGGGGAACTGAATGTTGAGTGGATAATGTAGCAAGGGTAGTAATCTCACAGGACACCGAGTCCTGAAAGGTAGACGGCTCAGAGGGACTAAGAGCCTTAGTAGGCTTGTCTCCCATCTTAGACTTTATAACGGTGTTAAGGCATGTGGGCGTGAAAACCACGGCCATCACACAATATAAACAGTTATGATTTAGTACAGGAGTACCTTCTAACATGTCAGAGTCCTCCATAACACGTTATACGCACAGAAGGACACAAATAAAAACTGCACCTTTATACTCCCAATGGCTGGGGCACTCACCCCCTCCTAGACCCAGTTAACAGAGGAAACGCTCTCCTCAGGTTCAAGTCTCGGCCGGAATGGAGGAAATGAACATAGACCACACCCGGTCACATGGAGTGCAAGATAGTACAAAAAGTAATAGGAGCTGTGCAACACTTTCAAAAAAATAAAAGTAAAATGAAAGTGAAACTTAAGTGAAACCTGATTAAAACAATCTTACCTCCAGGATTTATCCTGTGGAACAGAACAACACAGCCTCTTAAGTGTGACAGTCTTATAGCAGCGCTCCTGACATGGACTTGAGTGAGAGAAAGCAGGCAGTGAAACTCGTCAATAATGATTGCTTAGGAGCTGTTAGCAGTAGTCTGGATGGTTTCGCAGAATTATTTTTACCTGCATCTCCAGACTAACTTTCATCAATACTCTCACTGAGACGTTGACATGACTACTTAAAACTCAAGTCTTATTTCGAAAGGCAGATAACGTTTTTTCAGGACTCTCCGAATCTTCTGCCACTTCCTTTTCGTGACGAAAAGGCAAAGAATGACTGGGGTAATGAGGAAGTGGGAGGAATATTTAAGCCTTTGGCTGGGGTGAATTTGCCTCCTCCTGGTGGCGAGGTGTTATATTTCCCAATAGTAAGGAATGAAGCCGTGGACTCTCCCTATCTTAGGAAAGAAAGTTTTTTCTTAATGAGAATGGAAGTACTGTTTCTTCACTCATTTTGCAGAAGCAATTACCAAAAAGGCTAATGGACAGTAACAAAGTAAGAGATAATAAACTATACTAATGCATACATATATATTTCTTTATTTATAAAGAACCAACAGATTCCGCAGCGCTGCCCATGGGTACAAAGGTAATAGTACAACGGAGAAACAATACAAGACAAAAATTTACAGACAAATACAGGTGGATTTGAGGGCCCTATTCCCATGGGAACTTACAATCTAGATGGGTAGGAGGATGGGAAACAGGAGGTGGGGACTGCAAAGGTGATAATGATATTAGTGAGGAGATAGATGAGGGCAACTCTTAGGTAAGTGAAATGAATTTGTTACTGAGTAGGCTGATAAGCTTCCCTGAACAAATTATGCTTACCTGATAATTTACTTTGTGGGAACACAGAACCTGGCCACCAGGAGGAGGCAAAGACACACCAGCCAAACGCTTAAATACCTCCCCCCCCCACTCCCCTCATCCCCCAGTCATTCTGCTGAGGGAACAAGGAACAGTAGGAGAAATATCAGGGTATAAATGGTACCAGAAGAACAAAACATTTTGATCCGCCCAACGGACAAAACGGGTGGGGCCATAGACACTCTTCATACAGATTCTCCTTAATATCTTAATATGAGGAGTATCCACAGCTTCATTCCTTACTTGTGGGAAACATATACCCAAGCTCTAGAGGACACTGAATCAAAACGGGAGGGTAAGGCAGACCCCATTCTGAGGGCACCACAGCCTGCAAAAACTCTCTCCCAAAAGCTGCTTCAGCCGAAGCAAAAACGTCAAATTTGTAAAACTTTGAAAATGTAAGGATGACCAGGTAGCTGCCCTACAAATCTGCTTCATAGAGGCCTCATTCTTGAAGGCCCAAGAAGAAGCCACGGCTCTAGGTGAGTGAGTCGTAATCCATTGAGGAGGCTTATGTCCCGCTGTTTCACAAGCTAAGCGAATAATGCTCCTCAACCAAAAAGATAGGGAAGTGGAAGAAGCCTTCTGCCCTTCCCAGAACAAACAACAAAACGCTGAAAAATGTCTCAAATTCTTTGTGGCCTGAAGATAAAATTTCAAATCCCGAACCACATCCAGATTATGAAGTAATCGTTCCTTTGAAGGAGGAGGATTAGGACACAAGGAATTGACTACAATCTCCTGATTGATGTTGCGATCAGACACAACCTTAGGGAGAAAACCCAATCCAGTGCGCAGAACAGCCTTAGCATGAAAAACTAGGTAAGGAGGCACACAGTTGCAAGGCCGCCATCTCAGAGACTCTGCGTGCCGAAGCAATAGCCAGTAGAAAAAGAACATTCCAAGACAGTAATTTAATGTCAACTGAATGCATGGGCTCAAACGGAGCCTTAAGAACCAGATTAAAACTCCCAAGTAGGAGCGGAATGTCTAAACACAGGCCTGATTCTAGACAGAGCCTGAACAAAAGATTGTATATCAGGAAGCTCAGGGAGCCTCTTGTGTAACACAGATAAAGAGCCAAAATCTGTCCTTTTATGGAACTAGCAGCAAGTCCCATCTCCAAACCATCTTGGAAAAAGGAAAGTATTCTGGACACCCTGACCTTATATGCCAGGGAAATCCACGCTCTTCACTCCAGAATAAGTAGGTCCTCCACACCTTATGATAGATGCAACGGGTGACCGGCTTTCTAGCTTGAATGAGAGTATAAAAAACTCTCTCTGAAAAACCTCTCTTGGCAAGGACTAAAAGTTCAATTTCCACGCAGTCAGCCTCAGAGAATCTAGATTCTGATGAACAAAGGGACCCTCTTCCTGCAGATCTCTGTGACAAGGTAACCTCCATGGAGGAGATGAGGACATCCCTGGTCCGCAAACCAAATCCTCTGCGGCCACGATGGAGCAATTAGAATCGCTGAAGCTTGTTCCGGCTTGATGCGGGCCACTACCCGAGGAAGAAGTGGTAATGGTGGAAAAATGTAAACTAGTCTGAACCTCCAAGGCACTGCTAATGCATCTATCAGCTCTGACTGTGGATGACTGGACCTCAACCCGTATCTGGGCAGCATGGAATTGAGTTGGGACGCCATGAGATCTATCTCTGGCATCCCCCATCTGTTGCAAATTACCACAAACACCTAGGGATGGAGAGACCATTTCTCTGGATGAACGGATAGTCTGCTGAGAATATCCGCTTTCCAGTTCACACCCGGAATGTGGATCGCTGAAAGCGAGCAGTTGTGGGCCTCCCCCTATTCCAGAATCGGAGATACTTCCCTCATTGCTAGGGAGCTCCTCGTTCCCCCCTGATGGTTGATGTAAGCCACCGAGGTAATGTCTGATTGGAATCTGATGAACTGGGACGAAACCAGAAGAGGCCAAGCCTTCAGAGCGTTTAATATCACTTGAAGTTCCAAAATGTTGATCAGGAGAAGAGATTCCTCTCAAGTTCACCGGCCCTGTGCCTTCCCGGCACCCCAAAAGGCTCCCCATCCTGAGAGACTTGCGTCCGTAGTCACAATCTCCCAGGATGGTCTCAAGAAGGATGTCCCCTGGGACAGGCGATCTGGACAGAGCCACCAAGAGAGCGACTCTGTTGACTGGTTGTCCAGAGATATCTGTTGAGACAGATCTGAGTGGTCGCCGTTCCATAGCCTCAGCAAGCACAGCTGAAGAGGTCTGAGATGGAACATGTCAAATTATATCTATGCTGGACACCATAAGCCCAATTACCTCCATACACTGGGCCACAGAGTGCCTTGAGGAGGTCTGGAGGGCAAGACAATTGGAAGTAATTTTGTAACGTCTCTGGATATGGAATCTATCATCGTGCCCAGGAATTCCACCCTGGTACTGGGAACTCTTTCCTAAGTTTATCTTCCATCCATGAGATTGAAGAAGAGCTCTTAAATGGTCTTTTGCCAGCCAGCAGGATGGAGCCTGGGCCAGGATGTTGTCCAAGTATGGCGCTACTGCAATACCTCTGGACCTCGCCACCGCGAGCAGAGCCCCCACAACCTTCATAAAGACTCCTGGAGCAGTAGCTAGACCAAATGGAAGAGCCACAATCTTGAAGTGCTGGTCCAAAAAAGAAAATCTTAAGAACTTGAAGTGATCCTTGTGAATTGGCACATGAAGGTAAGCATTATTCAAGTCTATCAAGTTAGGAACTGGCCCTTTTGAACTAAGGGCAGAATAGACCTTATCTCTATCTTAAACTATGGGACCGACAGAAACTTGTTTAAGCACTTTAGGTCTAGAATCAGGCGAAACGTACCCTACCTCCAGAGTAAAACCCCTGTCCGTGTTCCGACCGCGGAACCGGGTGGATCACTCCCATTAGTAAGAGATCTTGTACACAGCGTAGAAACACCTCTCTTTATTTGGTCTGTTGACAACCTTGAAAGATGAAATCTCCCTTTTGGGGGAGAGGTTTTGAAGTCCAGAAGATATCCCTGAGATATGATCTCTAAAGCCCAGGGATCCTGGACATCTCTTGCCCAAGCCTGGGCGAAGAGAGAAAGTCTGCCCCCCACTAGATCCGTTCCCGGATCGGGGGCCCTCGATTCATGCTGTCTTAGGGGCAGCAGCAGGTTTTCTGGCCTGCTTGCCCTTGTTCCAGGACTGGTTAGGTCTCCAGCCTTGTCTGTAGCGAGCAACCGCTCCTTCCTGTTTTGGAGCAGAGGAAGTTGATGCTGCCTTGAAATTACGAAAGGTACGAAAATTAGACTGTCTAGCCCTAGGTTTGGCTCTGTCTTGAGGCAGGGCATGGCCTTTACCTCCTGTAATGTCAGCGATAATTTCTTTCAAACCGGGCCCGAATAAGGTCTGCCCTTTGAAAGGTATGTTAAGTAATTTAGATTTAGAAGTAACATCAGCTGACCAGGATTTTAGCCACAGTGCTCTGCGTGCCTGAATGGCGAATCCGGAATTCTTAGCCGTAATTTTAGTTAAATGTACTACGGCATCTGAAACAAATGAATTAGTTAGCTTAAGTGTTTTAAGCTTATTTGAAATCTCATCTATAGTTATTGAGTCAAGAGTTTCTTCCAGAGACTCGGACCAAAAAGCGGCCGCAGCCGTGACAGACGCAATACATGCAAGGGGTTGCAATATAAAACCTTGTTGAGCAAACATCTTCTTAAGGTAACCCTCTAATTTTTTATCCATTGGATCTGAAAAGGCACAGCTATCCTCCACCGGGATATTGGTACGCTTAGCCAGAGTAGAAACCGCTCCCTCCACCTTAGGGACCGTCTGCCATAAGTCCCGTGTGGTGGCGTCTATTGGAAACATTTTTCTAAATACAGGAGGGGGAGGAAAAGGGTACACCGGGCCTATCCCACTCCTTAGTAATTATCTCTGTAAGCCTCTTAGGTATAGGAAATACGTCAGTACTCGTCGGTACCGCATAGTATCTATCCAGCCTACATAATTTCTCTGGGATTGCAACGGTGTTACAATCATTCAGAGCCGCTAATACCTCCCCTAGCAGTAAACGGAGGTTTTCTAGCTTAAACTTAAAGTTTGAAATGTCTGAATCCACTCTATTGGGATCAGCTCCGTCACCTGCAGATTGAAGCTCTCCGTCCTCATGTTCTGCAAATTGTGACGCAGTATCTGACATGGCCCTATTATTATCAGCGCACTCTGTTCTCACCCCAGAGTGATCTCGCTTACCTCTAAGTTCAGGTAATTTAGACAAAACTTCAGTCATAACATTAGCCATGTCCTGTAATGTGATCTGTAATGGCCGCCCTGAAGTACCCGGCGTTACAATATCACGCACCTCCCGAGCGGGAGATGCAGGTACTGACACGTGAGGCAAGTTAGTCGGCATAACTTTCCCCTCGTTGTTTGGTGAATGATGTTCAATTTGTACAGATTGACTTTTATTTAAAGTAACATCAATGCAATTAGTACATAAATTTCTATTGGGCTCCACCTTGGCTTTAGCACATATAGCACAGAGATATTCCTCTGAGTCAAACATGTTTAACACACTAGCAATTAAACTAGCAAACTTGGAAATACTTTTCAACTCAATTTACAAGTAATATGAAAAACGTACTGTGCCTTTAAGAAGCACAGAAAAAAAAAAATTATGACAGTTGAGTAACAATGAACCGGAGAAACTATAAATCAAATTTTTCCCGGTAAAAAATACAATTTAGCAAAGGATTGCCCCCATTAGCAATGGATAACTAACCCTTAAACAGCAGAAAAAAAGTACAGAAAATAAACGTTTTTTATCACAGTCAAAGCACAATCTCACAGGTCTGCTGTGAGTGATTACCTCCCTCAAAATAATTTTTGAAGACCCTTGAGCTCTGTAGAGACGATCCGGATCATGCAGGGAAGAAAACAGACTTGTGACTGAATTTCTGATGCGTATTAAAAGCGCCAAAATAGGCCCCTCCCCCTCACACACAACAGTGAGGGAGATCAGTAAACTGTCTTAAATTAAATAAACAGTGCCCAAAACAATTTTTCACCCAGTACCTCAGATAAATAAACGATTTAACATGCCAGCAAAACGTTTAACATAAAATAAAATGAAGTGTCATTAGAAAGCCTGCTGCTAGTCGTTCCCACTGCAAGTTAGGCTAAAAGTTTTATGCATACAGTATTATCCCAGTGAAGTGTCATTCCCCAGAATACTGAAGTGTAAATATACATACATGACAGCCTGATACCAGTTGCTACTACTGCATTTAAGGCTGAACTTACATTATATCGGTATTGGCAGTATTTTCTCAGTCAATTCCATTCCTCAGAAAATAATATACTGCTACATACCTCTTTGCAGGTGAACCTGCCCGCTGTCCCCTGATCTGAAGTTTACCTCACTCCTCAGAATGGCCGAGAACAGCAAAATGATCTTAACTACGCCGGCTAAAATCATACAAAAACTCAGGTAGATTCTTCTTCAAATTCTACCTGAGAAGGAACACCACACTCCGGTGCTGTTTTAAAATAACAAACTTTTGATTGAAGATATAAAAAACTAAGTATAATCACCACAGTCCTCTCACACATCCTATCTATTAGTTGGGTACAAGAGAATGACTGGGTGTGACGTAGAGGGGAGGAGCTATATAGCAGCTCTGCTTGGGTGATCCTCTTGCACTTCCTGTTGGGGAGGAGTTAATATCCCAGAAGTAATGATGACCCGTGGACTGACCACACTTAACAGGAGAAAAAGTCACCTTTATACCCCCAATGGCCGGGGCACTCACCACCTCCATGACCCAGGCCCCACAGAGAAACCGCTTCTTCTCCTGTAAACCGCACGATCAGGAAAGAGGAAATCAATGAGACCACACCCGGTCGCATGGTGTGCCATGCAGGACCGCCCCTGCACCAGGAAAAAAACGTGCCTAAACTAACAGGCCACAGTTATCCAAAAACGAGCCTCATCTCACACATGTCGCAGCATAAAACATAATAAAGCAAGTTATGCAAAAATCCCCCCTGTTCAATCTCCTTCCGGAGATATTAACCCTTGAATTCATACAGATAAAGGAGTCACACTGTGACCCTGTCTTCTTACGTTATCATATGAGATAAAATTAAACAATCTTACCGGAATCACCGCCGTGGAACAGACACACAGCCTCTCAAGTTTGACAGTCTTGTAGCATTGCACCTGACATGGACTTGAGTGATAGAAGCAGGCAGTGAAACTCGTCAACACTGTTTAGGAGCTGTTAATACGAGTCTGGATGGTTTCACAGAAAGACACTCCCTGCATCTCCAGAACTAACATTCGTCAATGCTCTCACTGAGAGGCTGATAAAACTACTTAAAACTCCAGTCCCATACCGAAGAGTACTATCCTCCATAAGAAACTAAATTGAATCTTCTGACACTTCTCTGCCATCCTTCTGTGACGAAAGGCAAAGAATGACTGGGGGATGAGGGGAGTTGGGGAGGTATTTAAGCCTTTGGCTGTGGTGTCTTTGCCTCCTCCTGGTGGCCAGGTTCTGTATTCCCACAAGGAATGAAGCTGTGGACTCTCCTCATATTAAGATGGAAAAGGTCTTTAGGGATGGTTTAAAGGAGGACAGGTTAGGGGAAAGTCTGAAGGCTTGAGGAAGTGCGTTCCAGAGGGTTGGTGCCGCACAAGAGTAGTCCTGTAGTCTAGCATGGGAGGTGATGGTGGAGGAGGCAAGGAGCAGGTCATTGTTGGATCTTAGAGGGCGGGCTGGAGTATATTTATTGATGAGTGAGGGTGGGGAAGCATTTGTGAGGGCTTTGTTGGTCAGGGTGAGAATTTTGAATTTAACTCTGCTGTAAATAGGGAGCCAGTGAAGAGACTCACAGAGAGGTGCAGAAGATGCAGAGCGTCAGGAGAGGTGGATTAGCTTGGCAGAGGCATTTAGGATGGATTGAAGGAGGGGGGGGGGGGGGGAGAGAGGTGGGAGGCCAGTTAGTAGGTTATTACAGTAGTCAAGTAGGGAAATTACCAGGGAGTGGATTAGCTATTTAGTAGTTTCAGCACTCACAAATTTTGGAAATATTGCGTAGGTGGTTGCAGCAGGATGAAGAGAGCAATTGGATGTGGGGAATCAAGGACAGATTTGAGTCAAGTGTGACTCCAAGGCAGCGGACTTGGGGTGATGGGGAGATAGTGGTGCCACCAACAGTGATAGGAAAATTAGAAACTGGAGTAGAGTTAGACAGGGGGGATTAAGAAGTAGTTCGGTCTTGAACATGTTTATGTTTAGGTGGTGAGAGGCCATCTAAGAGGAAATGCCAGATAAGCAGTCGCTGATGTGAGAATAGACAGGAGAGAGTGCAGGGGTGGATAGGTAGATGCGGGTATCATCAGCATAGGGTTGATAGTTGAAGCTATAGCTGTTGATAAGTTTACCCAGTAAAGAAGTGTAAACAGAGAAGAGTAGAGGACCCAGGACAGAACCTTGACGTACTCCAACAGATAGAGGCAATGGAGAGGAGAAGTCACTAGCAAAAGAGATGGAGGATCTGTTAGATAGATAATAATGAATCCAGGAGAGGGCAGTGTCACAGAGGCTAAGAGAGTCCGTAAGAGGATGAGATGGTCAACAGTGTCAAAGGCAGCAGAGAGGTGTAAGAGTATAGAGTAGAAGCCATTGTTTTTAGTGGAAAGGAAATAGTTTGCAACCTTGGTGAGGGCAGTCTCGGTTGAGTGTTGGGGACGGAAGGTTAGGTGATCAAAAACTAGTTTTTCAAGGATTTTTGAAGCTAGCAGGAGCAGAGATATGGGGCGGTAATTTGCAGGAGAGTTTGGGTCGAGGGAGGGTTTTTTTGAGGATGGGGGGGCCTTTGCATGTTTGAAGGAGGCAGGGAATAAACCGGTAGAAAGGGATAGGTTGAATATGTGAATAAAAGCTGGGGTGAGAGGGGGAAGGTATTATATGTGAAGGAATAGGGTCAAGTGGGCAGGTAGAGGTGTGAGGAAGACAAAAGGGAACCAACTTCCCTCTCAGTGGTTGGGAGGAGGGTGCAGAGAGTGGCAGAGGAGGTGACTGGGAGCAAAGTTGGGAGATTGCAGGCTTGTGTTTGGATGTTGCTTTGGATGCCAAGTGTTTTATTGAAAAAGTAGTCAGCCAGGTCTTAAGCACTGAATGAAGATGAAGGGGGTGGTGCAGGAGGGCAGAGGAGAGAGTTGAAAATGGAGAAGAGTCTTTCAGGGTTTGAGCAGTGAGTGGAGAGAAGAGAAGTAGGTTTGCTTAGCTAAGTGAAGGGCAGAGGTGTAAGAAAGAATTAACTTTTAATGTATGAAATCAGGTTCAGATATACACACACACATATATATATATACATACACACATACACAGTATCACCCACAAGTATCTGCAAGGCCAGGGTTCTTAGTCAGGATTAAATTTCAATAGTAAAACATATATTTTGTTATATCATATTGACGTTTCGGGATCCACAGACCCTTTGGTCTGAGGAAGGGGGGTCTGTGGATCCCGAAACGTTACTATAATATAACAAAATAAATTTTCTTTTTTAAAAAAACAATGAGTGCAGCCTATCGCCTAGATTACGAGTTTTGTCGGTAAAGACACCTGCGGTGCTAACGAGCCTTTTTTTTTTCCAGCGCACCCTTAAGCCAACGCTGGTATTACGAGTTGTCTGAATGGCTGCGTTAGCCTCAGAAAAGTGAGCGTTGAGCATAATTTAGCTCCACTTCTACTCTCAATACCAGCGTTGCTTACAGTAGCGGTAAGCTGAAAAAACATGCTCATGCACGATATCCCAATAGGAAACAATGGGGCTGAGCTGGCTGAAAAAAAAAAAACACCTGCAAAAAAGCAGCGTTCAGCTCCTAACGCAGCCCCGTTGTTTCCTATGGGGAAACACACTAAGTCTACACCTAATACCCTAACATGAACCCCAAGTCTAAACACCCCTAACCTTACACTTATTAACCCCTAATCTGCCGCCCCCGGTATCGCTGACACCTACATTATATTATTAACCCCTAATCTGCCGCTCCGGACACCGCCTCAACCTACATTATAGCTACGAAGCCCTAATCTGCTGTCCCCAACATCGCCGACACCTATATTATATTTATTACCCCCTAATCTGCTGCCCCCCCCCCCAATGTCGCCGCCACCTACCTACACTTATTAACCCCTTATCTGCCGACCGGACATCGAGGCCACTATAATAAATGTATTAACCCCTAAACCGCCGCACTCCCGCCTCGCAAACACTATAATAAATTTGATTAACCCCTAATCTGCCCTCCCTAACATTGCCGCCACCTACCTACAATTATTAACCCCTAATCTACCGCCCCCAACGTCGCCGCTACTATAATAAAGTTATTAACCCCTAAACCTAAGTCTAACCTTACCACCCCCAAGTTAAATATAATTTAAAGGGACAGTCTACACCAGAATTGTTATCGTTTAAAAAGAAAGATAATCTATTTTTTACCCATTCCCCAGTTTTGCATAACCAACACAGTTATATTTATATATTTTTTATCTCTGTGATTAGCTTTTATCTAAGCCTCTGCAAACTGCCCCTTTATTTCAGTTCTTTTGACAGACTTGCAGTTTAGCCAATCAGTGATGGCTCCCAGGTAAAGTCACGTGCATGAGCACAGTGTTATCTATATGAAAAACTTGAACTAACACCCTCTGGTGGTGAAAAACCTGTTAAAATGCATTCTTAAGAGGCGGGCCTTCAAGGTCTAAGAAATTAGCATATGAACCTCCTAAGTTAAGCTTTCAACTAAGAATACCAAGAGAACAAAGAAAAATTGGTGATAAAAGTAAATTGGAAAATTGTTTAAAATTACATGCCCTATCTGAATCATGAAAGTTTTTTTTGGACTAGACTGTCCCTTTAAATAAAATGAAATAAATTTACTATCATTAACTAAATTATTCCTATTTAAAACTAAATACTTACCTATAAAATAAACCCTAATATAGCTACAATATAAATAATAGTTACATTGTAGCTATTTTAGGATTTATATTTATTTTACAGGCAACTTTGTATTTATTTAAACTAGGTACAATAGCTATTAAATAGTTAATAACTATTTAATAGCTACCTAGTTAAAATAATTACAAAATTACCTGTAAAATAAATCCTAACCTAAGTTACAAATACACCTAGCACCACACTATCAATAAATTAATTAAATAAATTTAATTATCTAAAATAAAATACAATTAAACTAAACTATAATACAAAAAAACAAACACTAAATTACAGAAAATAAAAAAAAAATACAAGAAGTTTAAACTAATTACACCTAATATAAGCCCCCTAATAAAATAAAAAAGCCCCCAAAATAATAAATGCCCTACCCTATCCTAAATTACAAAGTAATCAGCTCTTTTACCAGCCCTTAAAAGGGCTTATTGCAGGGAGTTGCCCCAAAGTAATCAGCTCTTTTACCTGTAAATAAAAATACAATACCCCCCCCCAACATTACAACCCACCACCCACATACCCCTACTCTAAAACCCACCCAAACCCCCCTTAAAAAAACCTAACACTAACCCCCTGAAGATCTCCCTACCTTGAGTCGTCTTCACCCAGCCGAGCCGAATTCTTCATCCAAGCGGGGCAGAAGAGGTCCTCCATCCGATTGAAGTCTTCATCCAAGCGGCATCTTCTGTCTTCATCCATCCGTAGCGGAGCGGCAGCATCCTGAAGACCTCCGACGCGGAACATCCTGGCAGACGACTTCCCAACGAATGACGGTTCCTTTAAATGACGTCATCCAAGATGGCGTCCCTCGAATTCCGATTGGCTGATAGGATTTTATCAGCCAATCGGAATTAAGGTAGGAAAAATCTGATTGGCTGATTCCTTAATTCCGATTTTGGCTGGGTGAAGACGACTCAAGGTAGGGAGATCTTCAGGGGGTTAGTGTTAGGTTTGGGTTGTAATGTTGGGGGGGGTATTGTATTTTTATTTACAGGTAAAAGAGCTGATTACTTTGGGGCAATGCCCCGCAAAAAGCCCTTTTAAGGGTTGGTAAAAGAGCTGATTACTTTGTAATTTAGGATAGGGTAGGGCATTTTATTATTTTGGGGGGCTTTTTATTTTATTAGGGGGGTTAGATTAGGTGTAATTAGTTTAAACTTTTTTAAGTCAATAATAGTATAATATGCAGTAGTTTCTAATGACAGGATAAGAGTAGACGATAGTATGTCATGCGCAGAGTCCCAAGACTAAGCAAACCTCATACATTTTTTACTTTTAGGAATTATAACGTTTCATTAATAAGTAATAAACAGTAAAACATGGTGCATATGCACTTATCAAAATGTATATTAACATCAAGCTTATGATGAGAAAGAGAGATACTCAGCATATACATTACATACACAAGAGAACTTACATTATATATAGAGAACATAGTTATTATATAATATTGGTAATTGCGGTTATTCACAAGGGAACCGCGAATTAAGTATCTAGTCCAATCACACAGAACCAGAATACTATACAATAAGGGGGGGAGGGAGGTGGTAAAGTGAAGGATTATACGAAGATATGTAACCTGGGAGCCAAAAGGTTCATTATGTGTCGGGGAGGAGTTACTTAAAGAAATAAATGTAGGTGGGATAGGAGGAGATAAGCTGTAGTAACACTGGGCACTATCATCATCTATGTGTGACTAGGTATAGTTGGGTTGCTAATAAGTGCATAACAAGAAACTAATGCATGCTAGGACAGTGCCAAATCCAATATGCTAGAGTCCCAAAATCTAAATGTACAAGCGTGACATAAGCTAAGTATCTCAGCTCTGATAACTCAAGGAGGAGTGGAATATGAGTGTATTGCATAAATGATCAAATGAATGATAGGGAAATGAGTGAGTAAATGAATGAGGGAAGGGGCAAATGAATGAGTAGATAAATGAGTGGGGGGGAAGCACGTTTAGTGGGTAAATGAGTGAATAAGTGGAAGATTAATGAATGCTGAATGAATGGGTGTATGTGTCAAACATCCTGAACTAAAAGTCATGTGTCCATGCAAAAAAGACTGACTGCCTATTTGCAACAAGGCTTTAAATAAAACAAACTATATACAAGCTGATACCTTGCAGATCTACCAAATCTAATTTGACTTTGCATGTTCCTATGAGTTGCTGGGAGGGAAGTTGAAATGGGACCATTACATCTTAGGCTAGTGTACTGGCTAACTGGAACCATTTGTGTGAACTTAATTTGTATAGCTCAGTTAGGCTATTATGCGTAGGGCATTGTAATGGACTAGTAGTAGGTAGATAACAGAATTTATGCTTACCTGATAAATTACTTTCTCCAACGGTGTGTCCGGTCCACGGCGTCATCCTTACTTGTGGGAATATCTCTTCCCCAACAGGAAATGGCAAAGAGTCCCAGCAAAGCTGGCCATATAGTCCCTCCTAGGCTCCGCCCACCCCAGTCATTCGACCGACGGACAGGAGGAAATATATATAGGAGAAACCATATGGTACCGTGGTGACTGTAGTTAGAGAAAATAATTCATCAGACCTGATTAAAAAAAAAACAGGGCGGGCCGTGGACCGGACACACCGTTGGAGAAAGTAATTTATCAGGTAAGCATAAATTCTGTTTTCTCCAACATTGGTGTGTCCGGTCCACGGCGTCATCCTTACTTGTGGGAACCAATACCAAAGCTTTAGGACACGGATGAAGGGAGGGAGCAAATCAGGTTACCTAAACGGAAGGCACCACAGCTTGCAAAACCTTTCTCCCAAAAATAGCCTCCGAAGAAGCAAAAGTATCAAATTTGTAAAATTTGGCAAAAGTGTGCAGTGAAGACCAAGTCGCTGCCTTACATATCTGGTCAACAGAAGCCTCGTTCTTGAAGGCCCATGTGGAAGCCACAGCCCTAGTAGAGTGAGCTGTGATTCTTTCAGGAGGCTGCCGTCCGGCAGTCTCATAAGCCAATCGGATGATGCTTTTAAGCCAAAAGGAAGGAGAGGTAGAAGTCGCTTTTTGACCTCTCCTTTTACCAGAATAAACAACAAACAAGGAAGATGTTTGTCTGAAATCTTTTGTAGCCTCTAAAACAGAATTTATGCTTACCTGATAAATTACTTTCTCCAACGGTGTGTTCGGTCCACGGCGTCATCCTTACTTGTGGGATATTCTCTTCCCCAACAGGAAATGGCAAAGAGCCCAGCAAAGCTGGTCACATGATCCCTCCTAGGCTCCGCCTTCCCCAGTCATTCGACCGACGTAAAGGAGGAATATGCATAGGAGAAATCATATGATACCGTGGTGACTGTAGTTAGAGAAAATAATTAATCGGACCTGATTAAAAAACCAGGGCGGGCCGTGGACCGGACACACCGTTGGAGAAAGTAATTTATCAGGTAAGCATAAATTCTGTTTTCTCCAACATAGGTGTGTCCGGTCCACGGCGTCATCCTTACTTGTGGGAACCAATACCAAAGCTTTAGGACACGGATGATGGGAGGGAGCAAATCAGGTCACCTAGATGGAAGGCACCACGGTTTGCAAAACCTTTCTCCCTTA
>NC_069500.1:146880050-146954858 GCF_027579735.1 Bombina bombina | reverse complement strand
ATTAATGTCCATGAAGCTAGGAAGGGTAGATTAACTACATTTCTATCTCAGGCAGCCTCCATCAAAGGCAGTAGCACTTGACTAGACAAGGAACACATGAACACAGGCATTTCTATTACTGTAACATAGCCATCCAAATCAATAATTGGTTAAAAAACATTACGTGCTTTTATGAACAGGCAAACAAACTTTATGGAGGGTCCTCTTGTGAGTTGAAGGTAAAGCTAAGGAACTTTAGGGACAGTCTGACTTAAGCAAACAGCAACTTGCCCTTTCAAGCGGTATAGTTAAAACTGATTGTGTTAGTAGTATGCAGATTCCAGCTACAGGGCTCTTGCATAGGATCACTTAGTTGCCGGAACCTAGATAAAAAGGTGTATCACAAAAGAATATTATCTTGTAAATAAGCAAAGAGCACATAAACATAGGCAGTCTTATCGATGTAGAACTAGCATTCTGGGCTGTAAGCAGTTAAAGGAGTGCAGTCCCACGGCATCTTAGAATGACCTCAGGGAGGTTGTCAGGAGCCGGCTAACCGATACCCAGCTTGACATCAACTTGCCTTGCAATCCAGACATGTTCGCGGTCTGTAAAGTTCATGGACCCCATAGCTGCAGGTAAAGTTGGAAATAAGATCCGAATGCCTCCAAAATCTCGCCTGGGGTAATCAGCCATCTGTTTCTCAGAGAGGTGTTGGTAGACTAGTTGCAGCACGGGGTTCCTACATGAACCATGTACCCAAATCAACCCCTGGCCAGGTTGGGGGGTATGTGTGAACAGTGATTCCTTTATGTCGCCATGAGGTGCGTCTGTAAGGGAGACCTGCATCTTATTACCAGGACTCAACTCTTCATTGATTTCGTGTCCCTCACAGTCTGCTTCCCCATAGCGCCACGTGTAGTGCCCAGGCTGTAGGGTTAAAGATGGCGACTGTTGCGGATCTGCAACATCTTCCTCCTGTAGCTTATCCTCGCTGACGGTTAGGGTAGTCAGATCAGAAACGCTAGCTATAAGAGGCTTAAATGCCTCAGTCACAGCAGCCAAAAGAGCATTGTTGTGGCTGTCTAGCAAGTCTATTAGCTGAGTTAGAAAAAGCGCAGCCATGTTTTTCTGTGCTCAGGGTCACTTTAGAAGGCAGAGAGAAGGAGATGCAAAATTCACGATGTTGAGCACTGCAAAGTTCCCCCAGCAGCATTCAAAAGGTAACAGCCAAATTATGCCTCCACGATATAGGAAGAAGTAGGGAGAATATGCTGGATAACCTTGTAAAATTATTGTATAAAGCAGGAGCTCATGATATATGCGACCAGCTCCCCTGGCAGTTGGCTCCACCCCCCAGTTAACTATTTAATAGCTATTGTATCTAGTTAAAATAAATACAAAGTTGCTTGTAAAATAGCTGCAATGTAACTATTAGTTATATTGTAGCTATATTAGGGTTTATTTTATAGGTAAGTATTTAGTTTTAAATAGGAATAATTTAGTTAATGATAGTAAATTTATTTAGTTTTATTTAAATTTAACTTAGGGGGGTGTTAGGGTTAGACTTAGGTTTAGGGGTTAATAACTTTATTATAGTAGCAGCGACGTTGGGGGCGGGAGATTAGGGGTTAATAATGGTAGGTAGGTGGCGACGGACGGGGCAGATTAGGGGTTAATCAAATTTATTATGTGTTTGCGAGGCGGGAGTGCAGCAGTTTAGGGGTTAATACATTTATTATAGTGGCGGCGATGTCCGGTCGGCAGATTAGGGGTTAATAAGTGTAGGTAGGTGGCGGCGACGTGGGGGGGGGGGGGGGCAGATTAGGGGGTAATAAATATAATATAGGTGTCGGCGATGTTAGGGGCAGCAGATTAGGGGTGCATAGGGATAATGTAGGTGGCGGCGATGTCCAGTCGGAATATTAGGGGTTAAAAAAAATTATTATAGGGTTTGCGGTGGGGGGGGGGGGCTCTGTTTAGGGGTTCATAGGTAGTTTATGGGTGTTAGTGTACTTTATAGCACTTTAGTTAAGAGTTTTATGTTACGGCGTTAGCCCATAAAACTCTTAACTACTGACTTTTTTTTGCGGTTGGAGTCTTGGTGGTAGAGGGTGTACCGCTCACTTCTTCTAAGACTTGTAATACCAGCGTTAGGCAAATCCCATAGAAAAGATAGGATACGCAATTGACGTAAGGGGATTTGCGGTAGCCTCGAGTCGCAGAAAAAAAGTGAGCGGTACACCTGTACCTGCCATACTCTTAATACCAGCGGGCGTTAAAAAGCAGCGTTAGGACCCCTTAACGCTGCTTTTTAACGCAGAACTCGTAATCTAGGTGTATATGTTTTAAATCACAATAATAATTCATGAAGCACTGGAGATATTTGGGCATATGCAGTAGATCATTTGATGGCGAAATACTTTTATAATAACTGCCACACAGTGTATTTGCTACAGAGCCAAAAGACAGTAATCTAAATTTGAAAAAAATAACATAAGTAATGGAGAAGTGGTTTGGAATCATTGGAATGTCAACATAATTTAGGATATTGTGAAGGAATTGACCCATGTATTGAGTTTAATTAGCATCTTGCAACTGAAAAAAGCAAATAGTGCACATTTATACACAGCTGTAACTTCTGTATTTATACTGGCTAGGTTGACAGGGGTGATAACCCAGATCTTGGAGGAAAGGTAAAAAGTTGCCTCCTGCAAGTTGGGTTTATTTAGAAAAGGATATTAAATTATGCAAAAAACAAGGTGCACTCTTATAAATGGGAAAACAAAATCAAAATCCATCACTTACCCATGAATGCTGGTTGAAGGAAGCTGTTCCTGACAAAGAATAAGAGCAATATAATCTGCTTTCTTTTTTGTCTTTACAAACACCAAAGTGCGTTCATTACCTTAAAAAAAAAAAAATAAAACTATGGTTCTCTCTTTAAGGACACAGTAAATGTAAAGATTTAAAAACAAAACAAAAAACATAATTTATGCTTACCTGATAAATTTATTTCTCTTGTAGTGTATCCAGTCCACGGATCATCCATTACTTGTGGGATATATTCCCTTCCCAACAGGAAGTTGCAAGAGGATCACCCACAGCAAAGCTGCTATATAGCTCCTCCCCTCACATGTCATATCCAGTCATTCGACCGAAACAAGACGAGAAAGGAGAAACCATAGGGTGCAGTGGTGACTGTAGTTTAATTAAAAATTTAGACCTGCCTTAAAAGGACAGGGCGGGCCGTGGACTGGATACACTACAAGAGAAATAAATTTATCAGTTAAGCATAAATTATGTTTTCTCTTGTTAAGTGTATCCAGTCCACGGATCATCCATTACTTGTGGGATACCAATACCAAAGCTTAAGTACACGGATGATGGGAGGGACAAGGCAGGAACCTAAACGGAAGGAACCACTGCCTGTAGAACCTTTCTCCCAAAAACAGCCTCCGAAGAAGCAAAAGTGTCAAATTTGTAAAATTTTGAAAAAGTGTGAAGCGAAGACCAAGTCGCAGCCTTGCAAATCTGCTCAACAGAGGCCTCATTTTTAAAGGCCCAGGTGGAAGCCACAGCTCTAGTAGAATGAGCTGTAATCCTTTCAGGGGGCTGCTGTCCAGCAGTCTCATAGGCTAAGCGTATTATGCTTCTAAGCCAAAAAGAGAGAGAAGTTGCCGAAGCCTTTTGACCTCTCCTCTGCCCAGAGTAAACGACAAACAGGGCAGATGTTTGACGAAAATCTTTAGTTGCCTGTAAGTAGAACTTCAAGGCACGGACTACGTCCAGATTATGTAAAAGACGTTCCTTCTTTGAAGAAGGATTAGGGCACAATGACGGGACAACAATCTCTTGATTGATATTCCTGTTAGAAACCACCTTAGGTAAAAACCCCGGTTTAGTACGCAGAACTACCTTGTCTGAATGGAAAATCAGATAAGGAGAATCACAATGTAAGGCAGATAACTCCGAGACTCTTCGAGCCGAGGAAATAGCCATCAAAAACAGAACTTTCCAAGATAAAAGTTTAATATCAATGGAATGAAGGGGTTCAAACGGAACTCCTTGAAGAACTTTAAGAACCAAGTTTAAGCTCCACGGAGGAGCAACAGCTTTAAACACAGGCTTAATTCTAACCAAAGCCTGACAAAATGCCTGGACGTCTGGAACTTCTGCCAGACGTTTGTGCAAAAGAATAGACAGAGCAGAGATCTGTCCTTTTAAAGAACTAGCTGATAAGCCTTTGTCCAAACCCTCTTGGAGAAAGGACAATATCCTAGGAATCCTAACCTTACTCCATGAGTAACTCTTGGATTCGCACCAATAAAAGGTATTTACGCCATATCTTATGGTAGATTTTCCTGGTAACAGGCTTTCGTGCCTGTATTAAGGTATCAATAACTGACTCGGAAAAGCCACGCTTTGATAGAATCAAGCGTTCAATCTCCATGCAGTCAGTCTCAGAGAAATTAGATTTGGATGATTGGAAGGACCTTGTATTAGAAGGTCTTGCCTCAGAGGTAGAGTCCATGGTGGACAGGATGACATGTCCACTAGGTCTGCATACCAGGTCCTGCGTGGCCAAGCAGGCGCTATCAGAATCACCGATGCTCTCTCCTTCTTGGCGATCAGTCGAGGGAGCAGAGGAAACGGTGGAAACACATAGGCCAGGTTGAAGAACCAAGGAGCTGCTAGAGCATCTATCAGCGTCGCTCCCGGGTCCCTGGACCTGGATCCGTAACGAGGAAGCTTGGCGTTCTGGCGAGACGCCATGAGATTCAGCTCTGGTTTGTCCCAACGATGGACCAGTTGAGCGAACACCTCCGGATAGAGTTCCCACTCCCCCGGATGAAAAGTCTGACGACTTAGAAAATCCGCCTCCCAGTTCTCCACGCCTGGGATGTGGATCGCTGACAAGTGGCAAGAGTGAGACTCTGCCCAGCGAATTATCTTTGAGACTTCTAACATCGCTAGGGAACTCCTGGTTCCCCCTTGATGGTTGATGTAAGCCACAGTCGTGATATTGTCCGACTGAAATCTGATGAACCTCAGTGTTGCTAACTGAGGCCAAGCTAGAAGAGCATTGAATATTGCTCTTAACTCCAGAATATTTATTGGGAGGAGTTTCTCCTCCTGAGTCCACGATCCCTGAGCCTTCAGGGAATTCCAGACTGCGCCCCAGCCTAGAAGGCTGGCATCTGTTGTTACAATCGTCCAATCTGGCCTGCGAAAGGTCATACCCTTGGACAGATGGACCCGAGATAGCCACCAGAGAAGAGAATCTCTGGTCTCTTGATCCAGATTTAGTAGAGGGGACAAATCTGAGTAATCCCCATTCCACTGACCTAGCATGCACAATTGCAGCGGTCTGAGATGCAGGCGCGCAAATGGCACTATGTCCATTGCCGCTACCATTAAGCCGATTACTTCCATGCACTGAGCCACTGACGGGCGTGGAATGGAATGAAGAACACGGCAAGCATTTAAAAGTTTTGATAACCTGGCCTCCGTCAGGTAAATTTTCATTTCTACAGAATCTATCAGAGTCCCTAGGAAAGAGACTCTTGTGAGTGGTGATAGAGAACTCTTTTCCACGTTCACTTTCCACCCATGCGACCTCAGAAATGCCAGAACTATCTCTGTATGAGACTTGGCAATTTGAAAGCTTGACGCCTGTATCAGGATGTCGTCTAGATACGGAGCCACCGCTATGCCTCGCGGTCTTAGAACCGCCAGAAGTGAGCCCAGAACCTTTGTAAAGATTCTCGGGGCCGTAGCCAACCCGAAGGGGAGGGCTACAAATTGGTAATGCCTGTCTAGAAAGGCAAATCTTAGGAACCGATGATGATCTTTGTGAATCGGTATATGAAGGTAGGCATCCTTTAAGTCCACTGTGGTCATGTACTGACCCTCTTGGATCATGGGTAGGATGGTTCGAATAGTTTCCATTTTGAATGATGGAACTCTTAGGAATTTGTTTAATATCTTTAGGTCCAAAATTGGTCTGAAGGTACCCTCTTTCTTGGGAACCACGAACAGATTTGAATAAAATCCCTGTCCTTGTTCCGTCCGCGGAACTGGATGGATCACCCCCATTACTAGGAGGTCCTGTACACAGCGTAGGAATGCCTCTTTCTTTATCTGGTTTTCTGATAACCTTGAAAGATGAAATCTCCCTTGAGGAGGGGAAGCCTTGAAGTCCAGAAGATATCCCTGAGATATGATCTCCAACGCCCAGGGATCCTGGACATCTCTTGCCCACGCCTGGGCGAAGAGAGAAAGTTTGCCCCCCACTAGATCCGTTTCCGGATAGGGGGCCGTTCCTTCATGCTGTCTTGGGGGCAGTAGCAGGTTTTCTGGCCTGCTTGCCCTTGTTCCAGGACTGGTTAGGTTTCCAGGCCTGTCTGAAATGAGCAACGGTTCCTCCCTGTTTTGGAGCGGAGGAAGTTGATGCTGCTTCTGCCTTGAAATTTCGAAAGGCACGAAAATTAGACTGCTTGGCCTTTGGTTTGGCCCTGTCCTGAGGAAGGGTATGCCCCTTACCTCCAGTAATGTCAGCAATAATTTCCTTCAAGCCGGGCCCGAATAAGGTCTGCCCCTTGAAAGGGATATTAAGTAATTTAGATTTAGAAGTCACGTCAGCTGACCAGGATTTAAGCCATAGCGCCCTCCGCGCCTGGATGGCGAATCCGGAGTTCTTAGCCGTTAGTTTAGTCAAATGTACAATGGCATCAGAAACAAATGAGTTAGCTAGCTTAAGTGATTTAAGCTTGTCTATAATTTCATCCAATGGAGCTGTGTGAATGGCCTCTTCCAGAGACTCAAACCAAAATGCCGCAGCAGCAGTGACAGGCGCAATGCATGCAAGGGGCTGCAGGATAAAACCTTATTGAACAAACATTTTCTTAAGGTAACCTTCTAATTTTTTATCCATTGGATCCGAAAAAGCACAACTATCCTCAACCGGGATAGTGGTACGCTTTGCTAAAGTAGAAACTGCTCCCTCCACCTTAGGGACCGTCTGCAATAAGTCCCGTGTAGTGGCGTCTATTGGAAAAAAAATTCTAAATATAGGAGGCGGGGAAAAGGGCACACCGGGTCTATCCCACTCCTTGCTAATAATTTCTGTAAGCCTTTTAGGTATAGGGAAAACATCAGTACACCGGTACCGCATAGTATCTATCCAGCCTACACAATTTCTCTGGAATTGCAACTGTGTTACAGTCGTTCAGAGCAGCTAAAACCTCCCCAAGCAATACACGGAGGTTCTCAAGCTTAAATTTAAAATTAGAGATCTCTGAATCAGGTTTCCCCGGATCAGATCCGTTACCCACAGAATGAAGCTCTCCGTCCTCATGTTCTGCAAACTGTGACGCAGTATCAGACATGGCTCGTACAGCACCAGCGCGCTCTGCATCTCTCCTAATCCCAGAGCTATCGCGCTTGCCTCTCAATTCTGGCAATCTAGATAATACTTCTGACAGGGTATTATTCATGATTGTAGCCATGTCCTGTAAAGTAATTGCTATGGGCGTCTCTGATGCACTTGGCGCCATAATAGCATGCGCCCCCAGAGCGGGAGGCGAAGGTACCGACACGTGAGGAGAGTTAGTACACATATTCCTATGGGGCTCCACACTGGCTTTCAAACATAATGAACAAGTAGATTCATCTATGTCAGACATGTTTAAACAGACTAGCAATAAGACTGGTAAGCTTGAAAAACACTTCACAATAAGTTTACAAGCAATATAAACAACGCTACTGCGCCTTTAAGAAGCACAAAAACTGTCTCAAGGTGAAATAACAATGAACCAAAGCAGTTATACCAACCAAATTTTCACAGTAAATGCAGTAAGTCAGCAGAGCATTGCACCCACTTGCAAATGGATGATTAACCCCTTAATACCCAAAACGGATAAACATTAGAGAAAAAACGTTTTTTAAAACAGTCAAACACACTGTCACAGCTCTGCTGTGACTGATTACCTCCCTCAATACGACTTTTGAAGCCTTTTGAGCCCTCTAGAGAAGTCCTGGATCATGCAGGAAGAAGCAGGAAGTCTGAGTCTGAATTTTTACTGTGCAAAAAAAAGCGCTAAAATAGGCCCCTCCCACTCATATTACAACAGTGGGAAGCCTCAGTTAACTGTTTCTATGCAGAAATTAAGCCAGCCATGTGGAAAAATTATGCCCCAATAAGTTTTATCACCAAATGTACGTTAAAAAACGATTAAACATGCCAGCAAACGTTTTAAAACACATTCTTTGAAGAGTATATATATATCTCTATTAATAAGCCTGATACCAGTCGCTTTCACTGCATTTAAGGCTTTACTTACATCTTTATTAATAAGCCTGATACCAGTCGCTTTCACTGCATTTAAGGCTTTACTTACATCTTTATTAATAAGCCCGATACCAGTCGCTTTCACTGCATTTAAGGCTTTACTTACATTACGTCGGTATCAGCAGCATTTTCTTAGTCAATTCAATTCCTTAGAAAAATATTTTACTGCACATACCTTAGTTGCAGGAAAACTGCACGCCATTCCCTTTCTGAAGTTACCTTACTCCTCTGAATGTGCGAGAACAGCAAGTGGATCTTAGTTACTTCTGCTAAGATCATAGAAAACGCAGGCAGATTCTTCTTCCAAATACTGCCTGAGAAAAAACAGCACACTCCGGTGCCATTTAAAAATAACAAACTTTTGATTGAAGAAATAAACTAAGTATAAAACACCACTCCTCTCACGACCTATCTATGTTGAGGGTTGCAAGAGAATGACTGGATATGACATGTGAGGGGAGGAGCTATATAGCAGCTTTGCTGTGGGTGATCCTCTTGCAACTTCCTGTTGGGAAGGGAATATATCCCACAAGTAATGGATGATCCGTGGACTGGATACACTTAACAAGAGAAAAATAAATAAACCAAACTAACAAAAAAACAACAAAAAATGTATATTTTACATGACAAATTAATTTCTCATGGTGAAGAGAGTCCACAAGTTTAATTATAGGATATAAATTCCTAACAGGAGAAGGCAAAGTTTCCCGAACCTCAAAAGACTATAAAACCCCTCCCCCACACCTCAGTTAAACAAATAGCCAAGTGGTAAGGTGTTAAGGAGTAAAAGCTAAAAAACAAATTATGCTTAGCTGATAATTTCAATTCCATATGTATGGGAAGAGTCCACAGCTGCATTCCTTACTTGTGGGAAACACTGAACCTGGCCACCAGGAGGAGGCAGACACCCCAAAGGATTGAATACCTCCCCCACTTCCTCATAACCCCAGTCATTCTGCCGAGGGAACAAGGAACAGTAGGAGAAATATCAGGGTGAAAAAGGTGCCAGAAGAAAAAAAAAATCAAATTTAGGGCGGCCCATCGGAGAACACGGGTGGGAGCTGTGGACTCTTCCCATACAGATGGAAATATGGGAGTCCACAGCTGCATTCCTTACTTGTGGGAGACATATACTCAAGCTCTAGAGTACACAAAAACATAATTTATGCAAGAACTTACCTGATAAATTCATTTATTTCATATTGGCAAGAGTCCATGAGCTAGTGACGTATGGGATATACAATCCTACCAGGAGGGGCAAATCTCCCAAACCTCAAAATGCTTATAAATACACCCCTCACCACACCCACAATTCAGTTAAACGAATAGCCAAGTAGTAGGGTGATAAAAAAAAGTAAATTTATGCTTACCTGATAAATTAATTTCTTCTATGGTACGACGAGTCAACGGATTCATCCTTTACTTGTGGGATATTATCCTCCTGCTAACAGGAAGTGGCAAAGAGCACCACAGCAGAGCTGTCTATATAGCTCCTCCCTTAGCTCCATCCCCCAGTCATTCGACCGAAGGTACAGGAAGAAAAAGGAGAAACTACAAGGCGCAGAGGTGACAAGTTTAAAATAAAAAAAATATAATCTGTCTTAAAATGACTGGGCGGCCCGTGGACTCGTCGTACCATAGAAGAAATTAATTTATCAGGTAAGCATAACATTACTTTTCTTCTATAAGGTACGACGAGTCCACGGATTCATCCTTTACTTGTGGGATACAATACCAAAGCTACAGGACACGGATGAACGGGAGGGACAAGACAGATGGTTAAACAGAAGGCACCACTGCTTTAAGAACTTTTCTCCCAAAAATAGCCTCCGAAGAAGCAAAAGTATCAAATTTGTAAAATTTGTAAAAGGTATGAAGCGAAGACCAAGTCGCAGCCTTACAAATCTGTTCAACAGAAGCATAATTTTTAAAAGCCCAAGTGGAAGCCACCGCTCTAGTAGAGTGAGCTGTAATCCTTTCAGGAGGTTGCTGTCCAGCAGTCACGTATGCCAAACGGATTATGCTTTTCAGCCAAAAAGAAAGAGAGGTAGCCGAAGCTTTTTGACCTCTACGTTTTCCAGAATAGACAACAAACAAAGAAGGTGTTTGACGGAAATCTTTGGTTGCTTGCAAGTAAAACTTCAAAGCACGAACCACGTCCAAGTTGTGCAACAGACGCTCCTTCTTAGAGGAAGGATTAGGACACAGAGAAGGAACAACAATTTCCTGATTGATATTCCTATTAGTAACAACCTTAGGAAGGAATCCAGGTTTGGTACGCAAAACCACCTTATCAGCATGGAAAACAAGAATAAGGCGAGTCGCATTGCAATGCAGATAGTTCAGAAACTCTTCGAGCCGAAGAGATTCTTGCTTGAAGAAATTAAAAACTATTATGTTATCACCTCTTTTACTTTACCCTTCCTAGTACTTAGAGTAGGCAAAGAGAATGACTAGGGGGTGGAGCTAAGGGAGGAGCTATATAGACAGCTCTTCTGTGGTGCTCTTTGCCACTTCCTGTTAGCAGGAGGATAATATCCCACAAGTAAAGAATGAATCCGTGGACTTGTCGTACCTTATAGAAGAAAAGAGTAAAAAGGAATTTGAAATATAATTGTGCTTTATACAAAAAAACATAACCACCATAAAAAGGGTGAGTCTCATGGACTCTTGCCAATATGAAAGAAATGAATTCATCAGGTAAGTTCTTACAAAAAACAAAATTTATGCTTACCTGATAAATTTCTCTCTCTTGTGGTGTATCCAGTCCACGGGTTCATCCATTACTTGTGGGATATTCTCCTTCCCAACAGGAAGTTGCAAGAGGACACCCACAGCAGAGCTGTCTATATAGCTCCTCCCCTAACTGCCACCCCCAGTCATTCGACCGAAGACAAGCAAGAAAAAAGGAAAAACTATAGGGTGCAGTGGTGACTGTAGTTTAAAAATAAAAAACAACTGCCTTAAAGTGACAGGGCGGGCCGTGGACTGGATACACCACAAGAGAAAGAAATTTATCAGGTAAGCATAAATTTTGTTTTCTCTTGTAAGGTGTATCCAGTCCACGGGTTCATCCATTACTTGTGGGATACCAATACCAAAGCTATAGGACACGGATGAAGGGAGGGAAAAGGCAGACGCTTTAACGGAAGGCACCACTGCCTGTAAGACCTTTCTCCCAAAAATAGCCTCCGAAAAAGTAAATTTGTAAAATTTGGAAAAAGTATGAAGCGAAGACCAAGTCGCCGCCTTACAAATCTGTTCAACAGAGGCCTCATTTTTAAAAGCCCATGTGGAAGCTACTGCTCAAGTGGAATGAGCTGTAATTCTTTCAGGAGGCTGCTGGCCAGCAGTCTCATAAGCTAAACGGATTATGCTTCTCAGCCAAAAAGAAAGAGAAGATGCCGAAGCCGTTTGGCCTCTCCTCTGTCCAGAGTAGACGGCAAACAATGCAGATGTTTGACAAAATTCCTTAGTAGCTTGCAAATAAAACTTTAAAGCACGAACCACGTCAAGATTGTGTAATAGACGTTCCTTCTTTGAAGAAGGATTAGGACACAGTGAAGGAACAACAATTTCCAACAACAATTAAGATACTACCTTAGGAAGAAACCCAGGTTTGGTATGTAAAACTACCTTATCTGCATGGAAGATCAGATAAGGGGAATCGCACTGCAAGGCAGATAACTCAGAAACTCTTCGAGCCGATGAGATAGCTACTAAAAACAGAACTTTCCAAGATAACAGCTTGATATCTATGGAATGCAAGGGTTCAAACGGAACCCCTTGAAGAACCTTAAGAACTAAATTTAAACTCCATGGCGGAGCAACAGGTTTAAACACAGGCCTGATTCTAACCAAAGCCTGACAAAACGCCTGAACGTCTGGAACATCAGCCAGACGCTTGTGTAAAAGAATAGACAGAGCAGAAATCTGTCCCTTTAAGGAGCTAGCCGATAATCCCTTTTCCAATCCATCTTGGAGAAAAGATAGTATCCTAGTGTGACAGACCCTTCTGTCAGTACTGAAGGAGTTAACTGTGGTCAGCTTTAAGAAGCTAATTTCTAACGACAAGGTTACTAGCCTCAGCTATTGTGTACTGTCATTAAAGTTAGTGATAAACATTCCATTCTTCAATCACCTCCAGAGAGCAGACGCCTAGGTGATAAGAAAAGCCAAGTGTGTGTCTTGTGTTTAAGTTGTTATCAGCTTGAGCAAGGTATTCTATTGTATCATGTCAAAGGGCGTGTTCCCTCCATCTAATGTACAACATTCTTTCAACCCCCCATCTGGGGTCTGACCTGCATAAATACTGGGCATATGGCCCTTAATAAAGTTCACTTTGTTTTACCTTGAATGTGGAGCCTGGTCTCATATTTGAGGGGAAATACTGGCTGGGTTGTGAGTTGCTGATCCCATATGCAGGACATTTTTCATCTGGTGTTAACCCTTGGTATCCTGTTGGTACCGTAACAATTGGTGGCAAGCGACGGGACGAGCCTTATCGCCCAGAAGAGCAACTACACATCCAGACTTAATGGGAATACCGTATGAAAGGCTAAAAAGAGCTACCCTTAAAGACCTGCTAGAACAACGGGGCCAACAAACCAGTAACCTCAGGAAGAGGGAGATTATTACAAGACTGACCGAGATGGACGGAGGACCAGGGCCCGAAGGGACCAATGAGCCCAGCATATCAGATAGGACCCCCGAAGAAGCAAGCTTTGACTGGGCGGTCAAAATAAGACTGGCACATTATGGCCCCAACCCATCCGCGGAAATTATCGACCGGGTTATAGCCGCTGTGGAGGCCAACCTACTTTGCCAAAGCGGCGCTGCAGTAGCCCAAGTCACGGTAACCCCAATGGAAAAGAGAAAAGTGCATTTTGCCGCTTTTAAAAACTTCCTAGAAACAGAAGGAGAGATTGATGGGTACCTTGCGGATTTTGAGAGGCAATGTGCACTACACCAGGTACCCGCAGAGGACTGGGTCACGATATTATCCGGAAAATTATCCGGCCGGGCCAGTGAGGCTTTTCGGGCCATTCCAGATGAGGAAGTCGGGGATTATAATACTGTAAAAGAGGCTCTGCTCTCCAGGTATGCGGTTACACCGGAGGCGATTCAGAGACACTGTTAAATTAGCTGGAGATTCCTACCTTGAGTGGGCATGTAAGGTGCACCGCACAGCAGCTCACTGGATAGCGGGGTGCCAATCCGTATCTGGGGAAGAGGTGCTGCAGCTATTCCTGTTGGAACATTGCTTCGACAAGTTACCCGCAGGAGTTCGAGAGTGGATTCGGGACCGTAAACCCTCCACCCTGCATGAAGCGGCTCGCTTGGCAGATGAGTATACGGATGCCCGCAAACTGGACACTGCTACCACTAAGCCCCCTGCTAGAGTGGAGTACAGACCCCCAGTCACCCCAGCAGCTGCCAGTTACCGAACCCCGGCGCACCGCTATACCACACGGCCTCCGGCCACGAACTACCCTCAGAGAGCCCGGTTCAATTCGCGGGGCTACTCACAACCTATTCGGTGCTTTGGATGTAAGCAACTAGGGCACAAAAGACCAGAGTGTCCCCTAAACGCAGCGAACCAAGCACAGTCCTGGAGAAGACCCGCCGGCGGAATCCCACGTAATCCTCAGCCTGCGGCCCGCTACGTAGAGGCGCCAGAATGCTGGGGCAGCCTACATGAAGCAGACCCTGTGCAAGCTGCCCACCGGAATAACCGGCAACTGGTTAAAGTGAATGGGAAGGAGGTCAGTGGTCTACGGGATACTGGTGCTACCATGACCTTGCTTCAAAAGAACTTGGTGTCTGAGAAACAGCACACTGGAGACACTGTGGCTGTGAGGGTAGCAGGGGGCGCTGTGTTCCGCTTACCTGTTGCCAGGGTACATTTGGATTGGGGAGTGGGCGCTAGACCTGTGAATGTGGGGGTCAAGAAGGACTTACCTGCTGATGTTCTCCTTGGAAATAACTTGGCCCCCCTTGTTTCTGCCTATGCTCCCATGGGTCCCGCTGATGTTAACCCTGTGACTACCCGTGCCCAGATCCGTGCAGCAGAGACTGACCCACCTGCTGCTAAGCCCCAGGACGCTGAGCTCAGTAAATCTCTATCCGCTATTGATACGTGGAAGTCCCGTTACAATGCGCTGATTAAGGAGAAGAGCCACGTAGAGGATGAAATGGTCACGTTAAATAATCATGTAACAGTGCTAGCGGGAGAGAAGAGGAGTGCAGAGGAAAAAGCACGTTTAGAACAGGAATCTCGGCTAGACCAGGTGCACCGACAGACTGCAGAAAACACCAGCTTGAGAGTGGAACATGAAACATTAAAGACAAACTTAGTGACACTGGAGGAAAAACTGACGCTGGCTCATAGTGAGGTGCAGCAACTCAAGGGCACCCTATGTCAGTATGAAGGGATTGTGGATACCTATAAAGAGCAGGTACAAAAAACTCGTAAAGAAGCTGATGAGATTTTGAAGGACTGTTTAGCCCTAGTATGGGCACTGAAGAAGTTGAACCCTTATTTTTACAGGCAGGAATTCTCTCATATAACGGGAATACAGATGGATTGTCCCGGCAAACTGACATGCCTACCACCTCCTAGTCCGGTCATCCCCAGGTTGACCCGCCAAAGGGTCAAGCCGGGTCTGCCGGAGTGCTCCACAAGGGGGGAGCTATGTGACAGACCCTTCTGTCAGTACTGAAGGAGTTAACTGTGGTCAGCTTTAAGAAGCTAATTTCTAACGACAAGGTTACTAGCCTCAGCTATTGTGTACTGTCATTAAAGTTAGTGATAAACATTCCATTCTTCAATCACCTCCAGAGAGCAGACGCCTAGGTGATAAGAAAAGCCAAGTGTGTGTCTTGTGTTTAAGTTGTCATCAGCTTGAGAAAGGTATTCTATTGTATCATGTCAAAGGGCGTGTTCCCTCCATCTAATGTACAACATTCTTTCAACCCCCCCATCTGGGGTCTGACCTGCATAAATACTGGGCATATGGCCCTTAATAAAGTTCACTTTGTTTTACCTTGAATGTGGAGCCTGGTCTCATATTTGAGGGGAAATACTGGCTGGGTTGTGAGTTGCTGATCCCATATGCAGGACATTGTTCATCTGGTGTTAACCCTTGGTATCCTGTTGGTACCGTAACACCTAGGAATCCTGACCTTACTCCACGAGTAACCCTTGGATTCACACCAATGAAGATATTTACACCATATCTTATGATAGATTTTCCTGGTGACAGGCTTTCGAGCCTGAATCAAGGTATCAATGACCGACTCGGAGAAACCACGCTTTGATAAAATCAAGTGTTCAATCTCCAAGCAGTCAGACGCAGAGAAACTAGATTTGGATGTTTGAATGGACCTTGGAGTAGAAGGTCCTGCCTCAGCGGCAGAGTCCATGGTGGGAAGGATGACATGTCCATCAGATCTGCGTACCAAGTCCTGCGTGGCCACGCAGGTGCTATCAAAATCACTGAAGCTCTCTCCTGCTTGATCTTGGCAATCAGACGAGGGAGGAGAGGAAACGGTGGAAACACATAAGTCCGGCTGAAGGACCAGGGCACTGCTAGAGCATCTATCAGCGTTGCCTGGGGATCCCTTGACCTGGACCCGTAACGAGGAAGCTTGGCATTCTGACGAGACGCCATCAGATCCAGTTCTAGTTTGCCCCATAGTTGAATCAGCTTGGCAAATACCTCCGGATGGAGCTCCCACTCCCCAGGATGAAAAGTCTACCAACTTAGAAAAGCCGCCTCCCAGTTCTCTACTCCTGGGATATGGATAGCTGAGAGATGGCACAAGTGAATCTCTGCCCATAGAATTATCTTGGAAACCTCCATCATGGTCAGGGGACTTGTTCCCCCCTGATGGTTGATATAGGCTACAGTCGTGATATTGTCCGACTGAAATCTGATGAACTTGGCCACAGCTAGTTGAGGCCAAGCCTGAAGAGCATTGAATATCGCTCTTAGTTCCAGAATGTTTATTGGAAGGAGGGCTTCCTCCTGAGTCCACGAACCCTGAGCCTTCAGGGAGTTCCAGACTGCACCCCAGCCCAGAAGGCTGGCATCTGTCGTCACTATAGTCCACTCTGGCCTGCGGAAACTCATTCCCCTGGACAGATGAACCCGAGATAACCACCAGAGAAGAGAATCCCTGGTCTCTTGATCCAGATCTAACAGAGGAGACAAATCTGTGTAGTCTCCATTCCACTAGTTGAGCATGCAAAGATGCAGTTATATGAGATGTAGGCGGGCAATTGGAACTATGTCCATTGCCGCTACCATTAAGCCGATCATTTCCATACATTGAGCCCCGGATGGCCGAGGAGTGGAATGCAGAACACGGCAAGAAGTTAGAAGCTTTGATATCCTGACCTGTCAGAAAAATTTTCATTTCTACTGAATCTATTAGAGTCCCTAGGAAGGAAACTCTTGTGAGAGGGGAGAGAGAACTCTTTTCTATGTTCACTTTCCACCCATGAGACCTCAGAAAGGCCAGAACAATGTCCGTATGGGACTTGGCGATTTGAAGAGTAGACGCCTGAATCAGAATGTTGTCTAGGTAAGGGGCTACCGCTATGCCCCGCGGCCTTAGAACCGCCAGAAGGGACCCTAGAACCTTCGTAAAGATTCTTGGTGCCGTGGCTAACCCGAAGGGAAGAGCCACAAACTGGTAATGCCTGTCTAGAAAGGCGAACCTGAGGAACTGATGATGATCTCTGTGAATCGGAATGTGGAGATAAGCATCCTTTAAGTTCACTGTAGTCATATATTGACCCTCCTGGATCATAGGAAGGATGGTTCGAATTGTCTCCATCTTGAAGGATGGGACCCTGAGAAATTTGTTCAGGATCTTGAGATCCAAGATAGGTCTGAAAGTTCCCTCTTTTTTGGGAACTATAAACAGGTTGGAATAGAAACCCAGCCCCTGTTCCTCTGTTGGAACTGGGTGTATCACTCCCATAACCAGTAGGTCTCTAACGCAACGTAAGAATGCCTCTCTTTGGATGCAGAGAAGGCCTTCGACAGAGTGGAATGGCCATTTATGTTCAAAGTTATGGCTAAATACGGATTTGGAAGTAAGTTCTGTACCTTTATTAGAAACATCTATTCAGATGCAAAGGCATCAATTATGATCAATAATGAGTTAACTCAATCTTTTACACTTTCTAGAGGCACGAGACAGGGGTGTCCTCTTTCACCCCTACTTTTCAATTTAGTTCTGGAGCCACTGGCAATCAAATTAAGGGAACTTCTTACAGGAATTAACATAGGCAAGGAAGTGCTAAGAATATCCCTATTTGCCGATGATTTACTTTTGTATGTCAGTAATCCAAAAGATACCATGGACATGGTCTTAGAACTTTTAAAGGATTATGGCAATGTCTCAGGGTATAAAACTAATTTGGCAAAATCAAAGGCAATTTGGTTGAAAAGGAGTAATAAACAGCAAACCTTTGAATTTATTGAATTTAATGCCTTGGAATATCTAGGCTTGAAACTCTCTGTTAACCCAGATGACTGGTATTGCGACAATATTCTTTCAGTCCTCCAAGAAACCATGATGAAATTAAGAAGTTGGGCAGCGCTACCGGTTTCAATCTCGGGTAAAGTTAATCTCTATAAAATGTTCATAGTCCCAAAAATTTTATACCCATGTAGAATGCTTCCCTTGCTTATAAAAAAAATGGACCTATGGCGCTTCAATCGGGCACTGAGATATTTTCTTTGGAGTGGGAGAAAACCTAGAATAAAATTGGAAATACTATACCAACCATATTTGGGAGGGGGGCTATCACTTCCAAACCTGGAATGGTACAATTTAGCAACATTAATAAGATTTCCAATTGAATGGCTCTTTCAATCATTTAAACTATCTAATAAGTACTTAGAAGAACACATATGTGCTCCCTATTCTATGGGCTTTATATTACATGCAACAAATAAGATTTTGGGCAATACAATTGCTAACCACCCCTTATTGAAGGATATCTTAAAAGCATGGAGGAATACCATGAAGTTGCTTGGACATCCCACAGCGGTCTCTAAATGGCTACCTATTCAAGGAAATTGGCACTTTCCACTAGGTAACTCAGCTAACCCTTTTAGTCTATGGTCACCTTCCAAAGCTCTCTCGATTGCAGAGTTCTATGATTTTAAGACTAGAAAATTTCATAAATTTACAGAATTTCAAAATAACTTTCCGGCAGCACAGAAGAAACATATGTTCTACTTTTTGCAAGCCACAGATTATATACGAAAGTTACTGTATCTGTTTCCTCAGACTTTCCAAGACCACCCATTAATGGATCATCTTAAAATGGAAAAGTGTTCCGTGACTTCTATATATAAAATTTTAAGATCGGCAGAGACGGAAAAATATATAGAACGGGCGAAGGCATATTGGGGAAAGGTAGTAAGCTTGATAGACCCTATAGATCAACTAGAGAACAGTTTAAAGACTGCGTTAGCTATCTCCCCTTCAACTTATCTAAGAGAAACGCAGTTTAAGATTATCAATAGAGACTACCTCACCCCACGGCGGGTAGCTAAGTGGAATTGTAATGTCAAAATTTTTTGTATTAAGTGCCATTTAAATGATCCAGATCTGGGTCAACTACTGTGGGAATGCCCGAAAGTAAACCAATTTTGGCATAAGGTAGCCTATCTTCTTTCCCAAATGATAAATATTGAAGTGAGACTTTCAATAAATTCTATAATATTACTGAACCCCTGTATTTCATGGGGGAATAAAAAGAGATTCATTCTAACTGCGATACTTAACCTCAGAAAACTTATTTTTGACAATTGGTGCAAACCACGAGCTCCATCAATCAAAGAAGCAAAAAATCTTCTTTCTGATAGTGCAATAATAGCAGCCCATGACTATAGGCTTGAAAGGAAGAAAGATAACTCATATTTAAAAACTGGGAAAGACTTTATTCTAGATCAGGGTAGAGACTTTACTGCTAACATAGAAGGTATCATTAATATTCAAATATAGTGAATATGCCCCGAATTGGAGGTTTAAATGGATAGGATTGGATGGGGCGGTGAGAAGGGAGGAGATTATGTTAACTTTGCTCTTTTTTTTTTTCCCTCTCTTGGACTCTCCCCATGAAAGATGCATGATTAATGCAATATAACACTATATAAAATAATGGACGATTAGGCGGCCTAGTTGGGCATAACAGACTCATCACCCCCCCCCCCCACTCTTAGATTTGCTAACATATATGTAAACTCTTGACAAATGTATTTGGATATATGTGAATATCCTACTTGTAATGCTTATTTTGCCACTGCACTTTGTACTTTTTCAAGATTATAATAAAAATTAAAAAAAAAAAAAAAAAAAAAAAAAAAAAAGAATGCCTCTCTTTTTATCTGGTTTACAGATAGTTGTGAGAGAAGAAATCTCCCCTTTGGAGATGACCCTTTGAATTCCAGAAGATATCCCTGGGAAACAATCTCTAACGCACAGGGATCCAGAACGTCTCTTGCCCAAGCCTGGGCAAAGAGAGAAAGTCTGCCCCCCACTAGATCCGGTCCCGGATCGGGGGCTACTCCTTCATGCCTCTAAGGCAGCCGCAGGCTTCTTGGCCTGCTTTCCCTTGCTCCAAGCCTGGTTAGGTCTCCAGACTGGTTTGGACTGGGCGAAATTTCCCTCTTGTTTTGCAGTAGAGGAAGTTGAAGCTGCGCCACTCTTGAAGTTTCGAAAAGAACGAAAATTATTCTGTTTGGTCCTTAACTTATTGGACCTATCCTGAGGAAGGGCGTGGCCTTTTCCTCCAGTAATATCAGAAATGATCTCCTTTAGACCAGGCCCGAATAGGGTCTGTCCCTTGAAGGGGATGTTAAGAAGTTTAGACTTTTAAGTAACGTCTGCTGACCAGGACTTAAGCCATAGCGCCCTACGCACCAAAATGGCAAAACCTGAATTTTTAGCCGTTAGTTTGGTTAACTGAAAAACGGCGTCAGAAATAAAGGAATTAGCTAACTTAAGAGCTTTAATCCTGTCTAAAATATCTTCTAACAGGGTCTCTACCTGCAGAGCCTCCTCGAGAGACTCGAACCAAAAAGCCGCTGCAGCAGTAACTGGGGCTATGCATGCAAGAGGCTGGAGGATAAAACCTTGATGTATAAAAATTTTCTTAAGGAGACCCTCCAATTTTTTATCCATAGGATCTAGGAAAGCACAACTGTCCTCGACGGGGATAGTTGTACGCTTAGCTAGGGTAGAGACTGCTCCCTCCACCTTAGGGACCGTCTGCCACGAGTCCCGCATGGCGGCATCTACGGGAAACATCTTTTTGAAAGCAGGAGGGGGAGAGAACGGCACACCTGGTCTATCCCATTTCTTAGTAATAATTTCCGAAAACCTCTTAGGGACTGGAAAAACATCAGTGTAAACAGGCACTGCAAAGTATTTGTCCATTTTACACAATTTCTCTGGAACCACAATGGGGTCACAGTCATCCAGAGTCGCTAAAACCTCCCTAAGCAATAAGCGGAGGTGTTCAAGCTTAAATTTAAACGCTGTCATTTCAGAATCAGGCTGAAGTAACGCCCTCCCTGAGTCTGAAGGGTCACCCACAGATAGAAGCTCACCTGCCTCGGCTTCTGAGTATTGTGAGGGTATATCGGACACAGGCATTAAAGCGTCAGAAAGCTCTGTATTAGTTCTAGCCCCAGAGCGGTCTTGCTTTCCTTGTAACCCTGGCAGTTTGGAAAATACCTCTGTGAGGGTATTATTCATAACTGCCGCTATGTCCCGCAAGGTAAATGAATTAGACGCGCTAGCTGTACTTGGCGTCAGTTGAGCGGGAGTTATAAGTTCTGACACATGGGGAGAGTTAGATGGCATAATCTCCCTTTTTTTAGTCAGACAATCCCCTGGAGATAAATCTTTAAGCGCCATAATATGGTCTTTATAGTTTATAGAAATTTCAGTACATTTGGTACACATTCTAAGAGGGGGTTCCACCATGGCTTCTAAACATATTAAACAAGGAGTTTCCTCTATGTCAGACATGTTTAACAGACTAGTAATGAGACAAGCAAGCTTGGAAAACACTTTAATAAAGGTAAAACCGCAATTAAACAAAAACGTTACTGTGCCTTTAAGAGAAAAAAACTAACACTTAAAACTGCAAAACAGTGAAAAAATGAAGCAAATTCTTTGAAATTTTTACAGTGTGTGTAAGGTACTAAAAACAGCATTGCACCCACTTGCAAATGGATGATTAACCCCTTAGGCCCCAAACCGGATTGAAAAAAACGTTAAAACACGTTAAAAGACAGTTGAGCACCCTGCCACAGCTCTGCTGAGGCTCCTACCTGCCCACAAATACGATTCTGTGCAGAAATAAACCCCTTGTAATGGTCCTCAGGTGTCAGAGGACTCCTCTAGGGAAGCTGGATGTCTCAGTCTGAATAAAAACTGCGCCTTTAGAGCGCTAAAATAGGCCCCTCCCACCATGTACTGGATGCCAGAGGAGCCTTAAGAAAGTACTCCTAGGAGTATCTGATTAGCCATTTGGAAACTAGGCCCCAAATAAAGAGTTATCTCCCTCAAAGAAAAAAACGTCCTATTTTTAAAATCATGTAAACGTTTTGTCACTAAGTAATATAAGCATTAACATGAGTATTACCCTGTTCTGTAAGCATGATCCCAGTCGCTGTTAAATCACTGCATCAGGCTTACCTCAAGTACACAAGGCTCTGTCAGCATTTTCTAGAACTCATATCATCTCTCTAGAAATAAAAATACTGAACATACCCCAAAGCAGGTAATCTGCAGGGGGGAAGTCCCATATTCTTCAGTTATGTGTGAGAACAGCAGTGGACCTTAGTTACAAACCGCTAAGATCATCAAATCTCCAGGCAGAACTCTTCTTCTAATTTCTGCCTGAGAGTAAAACAGTACAACGCCGGTACCGTTTAAAAATAACAAACTCTTGATTGAAGTTAAAACTACACTAAGTCACCACATATCTCTTGATACTTCCTTTCTTGTCGAGAGTTGCAAGAGAATGACTGGGGGTGGCAGTTAGGGGAGGAGCTATATAGACAGCTCTGCTGTGGGTGTCCTCTTGCAACTTCCTGTTGGGAAGGAGAATATCCCACAAGTAATGGATGAACCCGTGGACTGGATACACCTTACAAGAGAAAACCTAACTTGGTTCGTAGAGCAGCCTTATCGGCATGAAAAGCCAGATAAGGAGGGATGCATTGCAAGGCAGCAATCACAGATACTCTGTGCGCAGAAGCAATAGCCAGTAGAAAAGGAACCTTCCAAGACAACAATTTAATGTCTACTTCAAGCATAGGCTCCAACGGAGAACGTTGCAAAACCTTAAAGGGACACTGAACCCAAATTTTTTCTATTGTGATTCAGATAGAGCATGCAATTTTAAGCAACTTTCTAATTTACTCCTATTATCAATTTTTCTTCTTTCTCTTGCTATCTTTATTTGAAAAAGGCATATAAGCTTTTTTTTTTAAATTCAGAACTCTGGACAGCTCTTTTTTATTGGTGGATGAATTTATCCACCAATCAGCAAAGACAACCCAGGTTGTTCACCAAAAATGAGCCGGCATCTAAATTTAAATTCTTGCATTTCAAATAAAGATACCAAGAGAATGAAGAAAATTTGATAATAGGAGTAAATTAGAAAGTTGCTTAAAATGTCATGCTCTATCTGAATCACAAAAGAACAAAAAACAGAATTTATGTTTACCTGATAAATTACTTTCTCCAACGGTGTGTCCGGTCCACGGCGTCATCCTTACTTGTGGGATATTCTCTTCCCCAACAGGAAATGGCAAAGAGCCCAGCAAAGCTGGTCACATGATCCCTCCTAGGCTCCGCCTTCCCCAGTCATTCGACCGACGTAAAGGAGGAATATTTGCATAGGAGAAATCATATGATACCGTGGTGACTGTAGTTAAAGAAAATAAATCATCAGACCTGATTAAAAAAACCAGGGCGGGCCGTGGACCGGACACACCGTTGGAGAAAGTAATTTATCAGGTAAACATAAATTCTGTTTTCTCCAACATAGGTGTGTCCGGTCCACGGCGTCATCCTTACTTGTGGGAACCAATACCAAAGCTTTAGGACACGGATGATGGGAGGGAGCAAATCAGGTCACCTAGATGGAAGGCACCACGGTTTGCAAAACCTTTCTCCCAAAAAAAGCCTCAGAAGAAGCAAAAGTATCAAATTTGTAAAATTTGGTAAAAGTGTGCAGTGAAGACCAAGTCGCTGCCTTACATATCTGATCAACAGAAGCCTCGTTCTTAAAGGCCCATGTGGAAGCCACGGCCCTAGTGGAATGAGCTGTGATTCTTTCAGGAGGCTGCCGTCCGGCAGTCTCATAAGCCAATCTGATGATGCTTTTAAGCCAAAAAGATAGAGAGGTAGAAGTTGCTTTTTGACCTCTCCTTTTACCAGAATAAACAACAAACAAGGAAGATGTTTGTCTGAAATCCTTTGTAGCATCTAAATAGAATTTTAGAGCACGGACAACGTCCAAATTGTGTAACAAACGTTCCTTCTATGAAACTGGATTCGGACACAAAGAAGGTACAACTATCTCCTGGTTAATATTTTTGTTGGAAACAACCTTCGGAAGAAAACCAGGCTCAGTACGTAAAAACCACCTTATCTGCATGGACCAGATAGGGCGGAGAACACTGCAGAGCAGATAACTCAGAAACTCTTCTAGCAGAAGAAATTGCAACCTAAAACAAAACTTTCCAAGATAATAACTTAATATCTATGGAATGTAAGGGTTCAAACGGAACCCCTTGAAGAACTGAAAGAACTAGATTAAGACTCCAGGGAAGAGTCAAAGGTCTGTAAACAGGCTTGATTCTAACCAGAGCCTGAACAAACGCTTAAACGTCTGGCACAGCTGCCAGCCTTTTGTGAAGTAAAACAGATAAAGCAGAGATCTGTCCCTTCAGAGAACTCGCAGAAAATCCTTTCTCCAAACCTTCTTGTAGAAAGGAAAGAATCTTAGGAATTTTTATCTTGTTCCATGGGAATCCTTTAGATTCACACCAACAGATATATTTTTTCCATATATTATGGTAAATTTTTCTAGTTACAGGCTTTCTAGCCTGAATAAGAGTATCTATTACAGAATCTGAAAACCCACGCTTTGATAAAATCAAGCGTTCAAACTCCAAGCAGTCAGTTGGAGGAAAACCAGATTCGGATGTTCGAATGGACCCTGAATAAGAAGGTCCTGTCTCAAAGGTAGCTTCCATGGTGGAGCCGATGACACATTCACCAGGTCTGCATACCAAGTCCTGCGTGGCCACACAGGAACTATCAAGGTCACCGAAGCCCTCTCCAGATTGATCCTGGCTACCAGCCTGGGAATGAGAGGAAACGGTGGGAATACATAAGCTAGGTTGAAGATCCAAGGTGCTACTATTGTATCCAATAGAGTCGCCTTGGGATCCCTGGATTTGGACCCGTAACAAGGGACCATGAAGTTCTGACGAGAGGCCATCAGAACCAAGTCTGGAATGCCCCATAATTGAGTTATTTGGGCAAAGATTTCCAGATGGAGTTCCCACTCCCCCGGATGCTCCTCCATCGCCAGGGAACTCCTTGTTACCCCCTGATGGTTGATATATGTAACAGTCGTCATGATGACTGATTGAAACCTTATGAATTTGGCCTTTGCTAGTCGAGGCCAAGCCTTGAGAGCATTGAATATCGCTCTCAGTTCCATTATGTTTATCGGGAGAAGAGAGTCTTCCCGAAACCATAGACCCTGAGTTTTCAGGGGTTCCCAGACCGCGCCCCAGCCCACCAGACTGGCGTCGGTCGTGACAATGACCTATTCTGGTCTGCGGAAGCTCATTCCCTGTGACAGGTTGTCCAGGGTCAGCCACCAACGGAGTGAATCTCTGGTTATTTGATCTACTTGTATCGTCGGAGACAAGTCTGTATAATCCCCATTCCACAGTCTGAGCATGCCCAGGTGCAATGGTCTTAGATGAATTCGTGCAAAAGGAACTATGTCCATTGCCGCAACCATCAACCCTATTACTTCCATGGACTGCGCTATGGAAGGAAGAAGAACAGAATGAAGTACCTGACAAGAGCTTAGAAGTTTTGATTTTCTGGCCTCTGTCAGAAAAACCTTCATTTCTAAGGAAACTATTATTGTTCCCAAGAAGGGAACTCTTGTTGACGGGGACAGAGAACTTTTTTCTATGTTCACTTTCCACCTGTGAGATCTGAGAAAGGCTAGGACAATGTCCGTATGAGCCCTTGCTTTTGACAGAGACGACACTTGAATCAGGAGGTCGTCCAAGTAAGGTACTACTGCAATGCCCCTTGGTCTTAGCACCGCTAGAAGGGACCCTAGTACCCTTGTGAAAATCCTTGGAGCAGTGGCTAATCCGAATGGAAGTGCCACAGGTAATGCTTGTCCAGAAAGGCGAACCTTAGGAACCGAAAATGTTCCTTGTGGATAGGAATACGTAGGTACGCATCCTTTAAGTCCACCGTGGTCATGAATTGACCTTCCTGGATGGTAGGAAGGATCGTTCGAATGGTTTCCATTTTGAATGATGAAACCCTTAGAAACTTGTTTAGAATCTTGAGATCTAAAATAGGTCTGAATGTTCCCTCTTTTTTGGGAATTATGAACAGGTTGGAGTAAAAACCCATCCCTTGTTCTCCTAATGGAACAGGATGAATCACTCCCATGCTTGACAGGTCTTCTACACAGTGTAAGAATGCCTGTTCGAAGATAATTGAGACCCGTGGAACCTTCCCCTTGGGAGTAGTTCCCTGAATTCCAGGAGATAACCTTGAGAAACTATTTCTAGCGCCCAAGGATCCTGAACATCTCTTGCCCCAGCCTGAGCAAAGAGAGAAAGTCTGCCCCCCACCAGATCCTTCCCAGATCGGGGGCCAACACTTCATGCTGTTTTGGTAGCAGTGGCAGGTGACTTGGCCTGCTTACCCTTGTTCCAGCCTTGCATCGGCCTCCAGGCTGGCTTGGTTTGAGAAGTATTACCCTCTTGCTTAGAGGGTGTAGAATTTGAGGCTGGTCCGTTTCTGCGAAAGGGACGAAAATTTGGCTTCTTTTTAGCCTTAAAAGACCTATCCAGAGGAAGGGCGTGGCCCTTTCCCCCAGTGATGCCTGAAATAATCTCTTTCAAGTCAGGGCCAAACAGTGTTTTACCCTTGAAAGGGATGTTAAGCAAAAGCGCTCTGCGCGCCACGATAGCAAACCCTGAATTATTCGCCGCTAATCTAGCTAATTGCAAAGCGGCATCTAAAATAAAAAAGAGTTAGCCAATTTAAGAGCTTGAACTCTGTCCAAAACCTCCTCGTCCGAAGATTCTTTATTAAGCGACTTTTCTAGTTCTTCGAACCAGAAACACGCAGCTGTAGTGACAGGAACAATGCATGAAATTGGTTGTAGAAGGTAACCTTGCTGAAGAAACATCTTTTTAAGCAAACCCTCTAACCTTTAATCCATAGGATCTTGAAAGCACAACTATCTTCTATAGGAATAGAAGTGCGTTTGTTTAGAGTAGAAACCGCCCCCTCGACCTTGGGGACTGTATGCTATAAGTCCTTTCTGGGGTCGACCATAGGAACTAATTTCTTAAATATAGGGGGAGGACAAAGGGTATGCCGGGCCTTTCCCACTCCTTATTTACTATGTCCGCCACCCGCTTGGGTATAGGAAAAACATCGGGGGGCACCGGAACCTCTAGGAACTTGTCCATCTTACCTAATTTCTCTGGAATGACCAAATTGTCACAATCATCCAGAGTAGATAATACCTCCTTAAGTAGTGCGTGGAGATGTTGAAATTTAAATTTAAAAGTTACAATATCAGGTTCTGCTTGTTGAGAAATTTTCCCTGAATCTGAAATTTCTCCCTCAGACAAAACCTCCCTCCTGGCACCTTCAGATAGGTGTGAGGGTATGTCAGAACCATTATCATCAGCGTCCTCATGCTCTTCAGTGTTTAAAACAGAGCAATCACGCTTTCTCTGATAAGTAGGCATTTTGGAAAAAAATGCATGCAATAGAATTATCCATTACAGCCATTAATTTGTATGGTAATAAGTATTGGCGCACTAGATGTACTAGGGGCCTCTTGTGTGGGCAAAACTGGTGTAGACACAGAAGGGGATGATGCAGTACCATGCTTACTCCCCTCATTAGAGGAATCATCTTGGGCAATATCATATCTATGGCATTATTATCCCTACTTCGTTTGGACATTATGACACAAATATATCACATATATTTAAATGGGGAGACACATTGGCTTTCATACATATAGAACATCGTTATCTGATGGTTCAGACATGTTAAACAGGCTTAAACTTGTCAACAAAGCACAAAAAACGTTTTACAATAAAACCGTTACTGTCCCTTTAAATTTTAAACTGAACACACTTTATTACTGAATATGTGAAAAAGTATGAAGGAATTGTTCAAATTTCACCAAAATTTCACCACAGTAACTTAAAGCCTTAAAAGTATTGCACACCAAATTTGAAAGCTTTAACCCTTAAAATAACGGAACCGGAGCCGTTTTTACAATTAACCCCTATACAGACCCAGGTATCTGCTTTGCTGAGACCCAACCAAGCCCAGAGGGGAATACGATACCAAATGATGCCTTCTATAAGCTTTTTCAGTGGTTCTTAGCTCCTCACACATGCATCTGCATGCCATGCTTTCCAAAAACAACTGCGCATTAAAGGCGCGAAAATGAGGCTCTGTCTATGACTAGAAAAGGCCCCCAGTGAAAAAGGTGTCCAATACAGTGCCTGCCGTTTTTATTAAAACAATCCCCAAGATTTAACAACTATTAAAAGTAATAATCTGCCAAATATACTTAGTAAAGTAATCGTTTTAGCCCAGAAAAATGTCTACCAGTTTTTTAAGCCCTAATGAAGCCCTTTATTCTTTTACTTAAACTAAGAAAATGGCTTACCGGTTCCCATAGGGAAAATGACAGCTTCCAGCATTACCGAGTCTTGTTAGAAATGTGTCATACCTCAAGCAGCAAAAGTCTGCTCACTGTTTCCCCCAACTGAAGTTAATTCCTCTCAACAGTCCTGTGTGGAAACAGCCATCGATTTTAGTAACGGTTGCTAAAATCATTTTCCTCTTACAAACAGAAATCTTCATCTCTTTCCTGTTTCAGAGTAAATAGTACATACCAGCACTATTTTAAAATAACAAACTCTTGATTGAAGAATAAAAACTACATTTAAACACCAAAAAACTCTAAGCCATCTCCGTGGAGATGTTGCCTGTACAACGGCAAAGAGAATGACTGGGGAAGGCGGAGCCTAAGAGGGATCATGTGACCAGCTTTGCTGGGCTCTTTGCCATTTCCTGTTGGGGAAGAGAATATCCCACAAGTAAGGATGACGCCGTGGACCGGACACACCTATGTTGGAGAAATGGGTTCAGTGTCCCTTTAAGGACTAATTTCAAACTCCAAGGAGGAGCCTTAGTTCTAAACACAGATCTGATCCTTAACCAATGACTGCATGCACATCTGGAACTCTGCAAACCTATTGTGCAGTAACCCAGACAGGGCCAAAAACTGTCCCCCTCCAGGGGACTTGCAAAACAGCCCTTCTCCAGTTCATCCTGGAGAACAGAAAAAGTAGGTCCTCCACACCTTATGATAGATGCGACGAGCAACCAGCTTACAAGCTTGAATGGCAGTAAAAATAACTCTCAGAAAACCCTCTCTTGGCTAGTACTAAGCGTTAAATCTCCACGCAGTCAACCTCAGAGAAGCTAGACATTGATGAACAAAGAGACCTTGGTCAGCAGATCCCTGCGACAAGGTAACTTCCACGGAGGAGATGACGACATCCCCACTAGATCTGCGAACCATATCTTTCGTGGCCAAGACTGAGCAGTCAGCACCAATGATGCCTACTTGACTCGAGCCACTACACTAGGAAGTAGTGGTAACATTTGGAAAGGATAAATTAGTTTGAACCTCCGGCACCGCTAACGCATCTGTTAGCTCCGCCTGAGGATCACTGTACCTCAACCCCTACCTGGGTAGCTTGGTATTGAGACTTTGTAAGATCTTCCTCTTGCAAATCTCTGCAAACACGCGGGATGGAGAGACCATTCTGACGGATGAAAAGATTGTCTGCTGAGGAAATCCACACCCAGTTGTCCACACCCGGAATGTGGATCGCTGACAGCGAACAAATGCAGGTCTTCCCCCACACCAGAATCCGAGATAGTTCCCTCAAAACTAGGGAGCTTCTCGTTCCCCCCGATGGTTGATGTAAGCCACCTAGGATATATTGTTTGATTGGAATCTGATTAACTGGGACGAACCCAGCAGAGGCCAAGCCTTCAGAGCATTGTATATTTCCCGAAGATGCAAAATGAGATCAGGAGGGAGCTTTATCTCCTGAGACCAGAGGCCCTGTGCCTTCCTGGCACCCCAATCAGCTCCCCATCCTGACAGACTCGCAACCATAGTCACAATCACCCAGGATGGTCTTGAGACGGACGTCCCTCTGGACAAGTGATCCGGACAAAACCACCAAGAGAGCGATTCTCCCGATTGGTTGTCCAGAGAAATCTGTTGAGACAGATCCGAATGATCGCGTTCCACTAGTTCAGCATGCACAGTTGCAACCGTCTGAGGTGAAACCTGGAAAATTAATAACGTTGAGGGGATCCTCCAGCCCTATCAAATCCTATAAGGAGTCACACCAGAAGGTAGTTTCTCAAGTAACCGCAGCAACAGTCGCCGCCGGTTGAAACAAATATCTTGTATGTTGAAACATCTTTCTTAATTGAGTTTCCATCTTTTATCCATGGGCTCTTCAAACGAAGAACTATCCTCAAGCGGGATAGTAGTACGTTTAGGAAGGGTGACGATAACGCCATCCCATTTAGGGACGGAACCTCACAACTCAATTGAGAGTCCAGGAAAAATGTGTTAAAGGGAGAAGAGGGGGAAAAGGAATCCAATCCTGTCCCATTCATTCATAATAATGTTCACCATCTAACAGGAGCAGGGAAGGATAAGGTGCCACCCTGACCTCAAACTCTATCCAATTTAGGAATTAAAGGTTCATAAGGCAATTTGTCCTCTGGAATCTCTGAATTCGCCAAAAACTTCCTTTAGAAGAAAGCGCAAATTCCTAAACTAAAGTCTGGTTCCTCTGCAGCCGGAATGTTCATATTCTGAAGTCTTAGAAAGAGCTTCATCCTCGTATAACCCTCAGTTAAATCCAATAAATTATCTGATATACGTAACCTTTCGCTTAGCAGGGCGAGCTAAACCATGAAAGGTCGCAGACACCGCCGTCTGAACTGTGCAGTAACGTATGGTGATAAAGGATCAGCAATGCTATGGGAAAACTACATGTGTAGAGATATAAGAATGTAGGGAACGCACCTCACAGGACGACAACTCCTTAGAGGTGGACGGCTCTGTGGTATCAAACATGTTTATTGATATTATCACATTATCAAGGCATATGGAACATAATTGAGAGGGGGGAACTAAGGCCTCCTCACAATATAAACAGGAATTACTCATTAGGAATAGAGGGAGTGCCCTCTAAAGTAACCGAAACCTCAATCGCTAGTGCAATAACCAGAGAACTAGAGAAATAAAATCTTATTTTATTCAAAAAAACGGCACCCTTATACCCCAATGGCTGGGGCACTCACCACCTCCTATGACCCAGACAGTAAAGAGATTTTGACTCCTCTCTGATAGACACCAGGACAGGAAAAAAAAAATCACATGATGCACAATGCAGGACCATCCCTGCTATGAGAAAGCACGCTAAGCTTGTAAGCTGCATGGCTCTCAAAGTGAAAGTGAAACCTGTATATTCCATAACAGCCTATGAGCCCATAACATCTCACACACAAAAAGAAAATTTTTGCTTACCTGATAAATGTATTTCTTTTTTGACATGATGAGTCCACGGATCATCTTAATTACGAATGGGATATTCACCTCCTGGTCAGCAGGAGGCGGCAAAGAGCACCACAGCAGAGCTGTTAAAAAGCTCCTCCCTTCCCTCCCACTCCAGTCATTCGACCGAAGTTAGGAAGAGAAAGGAAAAGCCAAGGTGCAGGGGTGTCTGAAGTTTACAATAACCCACAACCTGTCAAAAAGAACAGGGCGGGCCGTGGACTCATCGTGTCAAAAAAGTAAATTTATGCTTACCTGATAAATTAATTTCTTCTACGATACGACGAGTCCACGGATTTCATCCTTACTTGTGGGATATTAACCTCCTGCTAACAGGAAGTGGCAAAGAGCATCACAACAGAGCTGTATATATAGCTCCTCCCTTCCCTCAACCCCCAGTCATTTGACCGAAGGTTTAGGAAGAGAAAGGAAAAGCTAAAAGGTGCAGAGGTGACTGAAGTTATACAAAATAAAATCAAATCTAAATCTGTCTGAAAATGACAGGGAGGGCCGTGGACTCGTCGTATCGTATTAGAAATTAATTTATCAGGTAAGCATAAATGTACTTTTCTTCTACAAGATACGACGAGTCCACGGATTTCATCCTTACTTGTGGGATAACCAAAGCTACAGGACACGGATGAAACGGGAGGGACAAGACAGAGACCTAAACGGAAGGCACCACTGCTTGAAGAACCTCTCTCCCAAAAACAGCTTCAGAAGAAGCAAAAGTATCAAATTTGTAAAATTTGTAAAAAGTATGAAGAGACGACCAAGTCGCAGCCTTGCAAATCAGCTCAACAGAAGCATCGTTTTTAGCCCATGTGGAAGCCACAGCCCTAGTAGAATGAGCCGTAATTCTTTCAGGAGGCTGCTGTCCAGCAGTCGCATATGCCAGGCGGATGATACTCCTCAGCGAAAAAGAAAGAGAGGTAGCCGTAGCTTTCTGACCCCTTCGTTTTCAAGAATAAACAATGAATAATGAAGATGATTGACGGAAATCCTTAGTTGCCTGAAAGTAAAACTTCAAGGTACGGACCACGTCCAGGTTATGTAACAGACGCTCCTTCTTAGAAGAAGGATTAGCACACAAGGAAGGAACAACAATTTCATGATTAATATTCTTATTTGAAACAACCTTAGGAAGCAATCCAGGTTTGGAACGCAAAACCACCTTATCAGAATGAAATATAAGATAAGGCGAATCACATTGTAACGCTGAAAGCTCAGAAAGTCTACGAGCCGAAGAAATAGCAACCAAAAACAAATCTTTCCAAGATAATAATTTAATATCAATGAAATGCATGGGTTCAAAAGGAACCCCTTGAAGAACTCTAAGAACTAAATTCAAACTCAGGGAGGAGTAATTGGTCTAAATACAGGCTTAACTCTGGTTAAAGCCTGACAAAAAGACTGAACATCTGCCAAATGTTTGTGAAGCAAAATTGACAAAGCAGAAATCTGTCCCTTTAAAGGGCCACTAAACCCAAAATCTTTCTTTCATGATTCAGATAGAGAATATAAATTTAAACATTACAATTTACTTCCATTATTTATTTTGCTTCATTTTTTAAATATCCTTAGTTGAAGAAAAAAACAATGCACATGGTGAGCCAATTACATGATGCTTCTATGTGCAGCAACCAATCAGCAGCTAGTGAGCATATCTAGATATGCTTTTCATCAAAGACTATCAAGAGAATAAAACAAATTAGATAATATAAGTAAATTAGAAAGATGTTTAAAAATTGCATTCTCTTTCTAAATCATAAAAGAAAAAATGTGGGTGGCATGTCCCTTTAAGGAACTTGCTGATAACCCTTTCTCCAATTCTTCTTGGAGAAAAGACAGAATCCTGGGAATCCTAACTTTACTCCATGAGTAACCCTTGGATACACACCAATAAAGATATTTACGCCATATCATATGATAGATTTTTCTAGTGACAGGCTTACGTGCCTGTATCAAAGTATTGATGACCGAATCAGAGAATCCACACTTAAATAAAATCAAGCGTTCAATCTCCAAGCAGTCAGCTGCAGAGAATTTAGATTTGGATGTTGGAAAGGACCTTGAATGAGAAGGTCCTGTCTCAAAGGAAGTTTCCACGGTGGCAGAGAGGACATGTCCACTAGATCCGCATACCAAGTCCTGCGTGGCCACGCAGGCGCTATCAGGATTACTGAAGCTCTCTCCTGTTTGATCCGAGCAATCACGCGTGGAAGGAGAATAAACGGTGGAAACACATAAGCTAGGCTGAACGACCAAGGCACTGCACAGGCATCTATCAGTTCGGCATGAGGATCCCTCGACCTGGATCCGTATCGTGGAAGCTTGGCATTCTGACGAGATGCCACCAGATCCAATTCCGGTCTGCCCCATTGGCGAATAAATTAAGCAAACACCTCCGGGTGGAGTTCCCACTCCCCCGGATGAAAAGTCTGACGACTTAGAAAATCCGTTTCCCAGTTTTCTACTCCTGGGATGTAGATTGCCGACAGATAACAAGAGTGGGCCTCCGCCCATCAGATTATCTTGGATACTTCTATCATCGCCAAGGAACTCCTTGTTCCCCCCTGATGATTGATAAGCCACAGTCGTGATATTGTCCGACTGGAATCTGAGGCCACGCCTGAAACGCATTGAATATTGCTCTCGGTTCCAGAATATTGATTGGAAGTAGAGACTCCACCTGAGTCCAAACACCCTGAGCCTTCAGGGAATTCCAGACTGCACCACAGCCCAGTAGACTGGCGTCCGTTGTCACCATCACCCACGAGGGTCTACAGAAACACGTCACCTGGGACAGATGATCCAGCGACAACCACCAAAGAAGAGAATCTCTTGTCTCTTGGTCCAGATTTATCTGAAGAGATAAATTCGCATAGTCCCCATTCCACTGTCCGAGCATGCACAGCTGCAGTGGTCTGAGATGAAAGCGAGCAAACGGGATGATGTCCATTGCCGCTACCATTAATCCAATTACCTCCATACACTGAGCCACCGATGGCCGAGGAATGGACTGAAGTGCTCAGCAAGTATTTAGAATTTTTGATTTTCTGACCTCCGTCAGAAATATTTTCATGTCTACCGAGTCTATTATAGTTCCCAAGAAGGGAACCCTTGTCCGTGGAACTAGTGAACTCTTTTCTATGTTCACCTTCCAACCGTGAGTTCTCAGGAAGGACAACACAGTGTCCGTGTGAGATTTTGTCAGATGATAAGTTGACGCCTGAATCAAAATATCGTCCAGATAAGGCGCCACTGCTATTCCCCGCGGTCTGAGAACCGCCAGAAGGGACCCTAAAACCTTTGTGAAGATCCTGGGTGCTGTGGCTAACCCGAAGGTAAGAGCCACAAACTGAAAATGTTTGTCCAGGAAGGCAAACCTTAGGAACTGATGATGATCCCTGTGAATAGGGATAAGAAGATATGCATCCTTCAAGCCCACGGTAGTCATATATTGACCCTCCTGAATCATTGGTAAGATTGTTCGTATAGTCTCCATCTTGAACAATGGGACTCTGAGAAACTTGTTTAGACACTTGAGATCTAAAATGGGTCTGAAAGTTCCCTCTTTTTTGGGAACCACAAAAAGATTTGAGTAAAACCCTGGCCCTGTTCCAGTTTTGGAACGGGACAAATTACTCCCATGGTAGAGAGGTCTTTTACACAGCGTAAGAACGCCTCTCTTTTTATCTGGTCTACAGACAATCGTGAAAGATGAAATCTCCCTCTGGGGAGAAAATCCTTGAATTCCAGTTGATACCCGTGGGTCACGATTTCCAATGCCCAGGGGTCCTGAACATCTCTTGCCCAAGCCTGGGCAAAGAAAGAAAGTCTGCCCCCCTACTAGATCCGGTCCCGGATCAGGGGCCGCCCCTTCATGCTGTCTTTGTAGCATTGTTTACCTTTATTCCAAGCCTGGTTGGGTCTCCAGATGGACTTGGATTGAGCAAAATTCCCTTCCTGCTTTGTGGAGGAAGAGGAAGCAGAGGGTACTCCTTAAAAATTTCGAAAGGAACGAAAAGGTAGGGCGTGACCTTTACCTCCAGTAATGTCAGAAATGATTTCCTTCAATTCAGGCCCGAATAGGAATAGCTAAAAGCTTAGATTTTGATGACACATCAGCAGACCACGATTTGAGCCATAGCGCTCTACGCGCTAAAATGGCAAATCCTGCATTTTTCGCTGCTAACTTTAAATAGCTCCCTCGACCTTAGGGACCGACTGCCAAGAGTCCCGAATGGTGTCTGATATGGGATACATTTTCTAGAAATTAGGGGGAGGAGAGAACGGTATACCCGGTCTGTCCCATTCCTTTTTTATAATTTCCGAAATTCTTTTAGGAACCGGAAAAACATCAGTGTAAGTAGGTACCTCCAAATATTTGTCCATTTTACACAATTTCTCTGGTGGGATTACAATAGGGTCACAATCATCCAGAGTTGCTAAAACCTCCCTAAGAAACAGGCGGAGGTGTTCAAACTTAAATTTAAAAGACATGACGTCTGAATCTGTCTGAGGTAACATACTTTCTGGGTCTGAAAGTTCTCCCTCAGACAATAATTCCCTGACCCCCAACTCAGAGCCCTGTGAGGGTATATCGGAAATAGCCAACAAAGCATCAGAGGATTCAGTATGTACATTAATACCTGACCTACTGCGTTTACCCTGTAACACTGGTAATTTAGATAATACCTCTGTAAGGGTAGTTGACATAACTGCAGCCATATCCTGCAGAGTAAAAGAATTAGACGCACTTGATGTACTTGGCGTCGCTTGTGTGAGCGTTAAAGGTTGTGACACTTGGGGAGAATTAGATGGCATATACCGATTCTCTTCAGACTGAGAATCATCCTTAAGCACACTTTCATTACCTAAAATATGCTTTTTACATTGTAAGGCCCTTTCAGTACAAGAGGTACACAAATTAAGAGGGGGTACCACAATGGCTTCTAAACACATAGAGCAATGAGTTTCCTCAATGTCAGACATGTTGAACAGATTAACAATAACCACAATAGTCGTAAATCACCTTATTTATTGATTTAAAACACTTTTTGAAAAATGTGTACTGCGCCTTTAAGAAATAAAAAGCGCACAATTTTTCTCAGATTGACAAAAAACGTATTTACCCTCTAAGAGACATTTTTAAGCAAAAAAATATGTTTGACTGAAAAAAATAACCCCTGCACCCAGAGTACTACAAAAAGACTCTACAACGATCTGGTGAACAGAACAGAAGTTTAGGCCCCACCGGAGCAAATGCCTGCTGCCTTCTCAGTCAGAGTCAACTGCGCGTCTGAGCGTGCAAAATAGGCCCCGCCCATCATGGACGTTGTGCTAATAGTCTGAACAACCGCATGGGAAGCGGTCTGAAAACAAGACATGTGGTCCCCTTGAAAATAAATAAACTTGCAGCCCTTGTTAATAAACTATAATTCTCAAGCTGCCTCTCCCAGTGTCAAGCCCCATATAGTATAACGTTTATATGTTAGGCAATATGAATAAACATAGGTTTCTCAGTAACACCCTCATTGTACAGGTCTACTGCTTACCCCTTCCCTTGCAGGGAAACAAATGTCAGCCAGCTCTGATATACCAAGTCTCCTCAGAATAAAAGACTGAACATACCTCAATGCTGCTTGTAGCATGACACCGTTCTCCACACTGAAGATTTCTCTTGCACTACCTTCAGAAGTTCTGTGGGAACCAAAATGGACCTTAGTTACATCTGCTAAGATCATCAACCTCAGGGCAGAAATCTTCTCCTCTTATCTCCCTGAGGAAAATAGTACTCACAGGTACCATTTAAAATAAAAAAACTTCTTGATTGAAGAATCTAAAACTAACACGTCTTCCTATTACAAACACAGGCAGAGAATGACTGGGGGTGGAGGGAAGGAAGGAGCTCTTTGAGCCGAAGAGATAGCTACGAAAAACAAAACTTTCCAAGATAGAAGCTTAATATCTATGGAATGCATAGGTTCAAACGGAACCCCTTGAAGAACTTTAAGAACCAAGTTTAGGCTCCATGGTGGAGCAACAGGTTTAAATACAGGCTTGATCCTGACCAAGGCCTGACTAAACGCTTGAACGTCTGGGACATCTGCCAGACGTTTGTGTAAACAAATAGACAAAGCAGATATTTGTCCCTTTAAGGAACTAGCTGATAATCCCTTCTCCAATCCTTCTTGGAGAAAAGACAAAATTCTAGGAATCCTAATCTTACTCCATGAGTAACCCTTGGATTCACACCAACAAAGATATTTGCGCCAAATCTTATGATAGATTTTCCTGGTTACAGGCTTTCTAGCCTGAATCAGGGTATCAATGACCAACTCAGAGAAACCACGCTTTGATAGAATCAGGCGTTCAATCTCCAAGCAGTCAGATGCAGAGAAATTAGATTTGGATGCGTGAATGGACCTTGGATTAGAAGGTCCTGCCTCATTGGCAGAGTCCACGGTGGAACAGATGACATGTCTACCAGGTCTGCATACCAAGTCCTGCGTGGCCACGCAGGCGCTATCAGAATCACCGAAGCTCTGTCCTGCTTGATTCTGGCAACCAGACGTGGGAGGAGAGGAAACGGTGGAAATACATAAGCCAGATTGAAGGACCAGGGCACTGCTAGAGCATCTATAAGTACCGCCTGGGGATCCCGGGACCTGGACCCGTAACGCGGAAGTTTGGCGCTCTGTCGGGATGCCATCAGATCCAATTCTGGTGTGCCCCATAGCTGAGTCAGCTGGGCAAATACCTACGGGTGGAGCTCCCACTCCCCCGGATGAAAAGTCCGACGACTTAGGAAATCCGCCTCCCAGTTCTCTACCCCTGGGATATGAATTCCTGAGAGATGGCAAGAGTGAGCCTCCGCCCATCGGATAATTTTGGTTACCTCCATCATCGCTAGAGAACTCCGTGTTCCTCCTTGATGATTGATATAGGCTACAGTTGTGATGTTGTCCGACTGAAATCTGATGAATTTGGCCGCAGCTAGCTGAGGCCACGCCTGAAGCGCATTGAATATCGCTCTCAGTACTAGAATGTTTATCGGGAGGAGAGATTTCTCCCGAGACCATAAGCCCTGTGCTTTCAGGGATTTCCAGACTGCACCCCAGCCTAGCAGGCTGGCATCTGTCGTTACTATGAGCCACTCTGGCCTGCGGAAACATATTCCCTGAGACAGGTGGTCCTGAGACAACCAGAGAAGAGAATCTCTGGTCTCTTGGTCCAGATGCAGTTGAGGAGATAAATCTACATAATCCCCATTCCACTGTTTGAGCATGCATAGTTGCAGTGGTCTGAGGTGTAGGCGGGCATAAGGAACTATGTCCATTGCCGCTACCATAAGTCCGATTACCTCCATACACTGAGCCACTGATGGCCGAGGAATGGAATGAAGAGCTCGGCAAGTGATTAAAAGTTTTGATTTTCTGACCTCCGTCAGAAATATTTTCATGTCTACCGAGTCTATCAGAGTCCCTAGGAAGGAAACTCTTGTGAGAGGGACGAGAGAACTCTTTTTTATGTTCACCTTCCACCCGTGAGATCTCAAAAAAGCCAACACGATGTCCATGTGAGACTTGGCTAGCTGGAAAGTCGACGCCTGAATTAAGATGTCGTCTAGATAAGGCGCCACTGCTATACCCCGCGGTCTTAGAACCGCCAAAAGGGACCCTAGCACCTTTGTGAAAATTCTGGGAGCCGTGGCCAACCCGAAGGGAAGAGCCACAAACTGGTAATGCCTGTCCAGAAAGGCGAATCTGAGGAATTGAGGATGATCTCTGTGAATAGGGATGTGTAGATACGCAGTCTTTAAGTCCACGGTAGTCATATATTGACCCTCCTGGATCAAAGGAAGAATAGTCTGAATAGTCTCCATCTTGAAAGATGGAACTCTGAGGAATTTGTTTAGAATTTTGAGATCCAAGATTGGTCTGAAAGTTCCCTCTTTTTTGGGAACCACAAACAGGTTGGAGTAAAAACTTAGTAACTTTGCACAACTATGCAAATAAACAATTAACCTCTTAATGTAAAAACCGGATAGAAAAAAACTTCAAAACCGGTAAAATAACGCTCAGCACCTTGCCACAGCTCTGCTGTGGCGCCTACCTGCCCTTTAGGAACGATTTGTGGGCAAAAAAACCCTCTTTACAGCCCTCAAATACAGCAGGAATCTCTGGAGAAGTAGGTGGATGCTTCTGAGGTAAATAAACTGTGCAACTGAAAATAGGCCCCTCCAACCTCACTCGAAGTTATGGGGCCTAAAAAACACCACAGAGTGTTTCTTAAACTAGCCATGTGGGTTAATAACCCTTAACAAGCCACAAGACCCCTTAAAGTCCCTCAAAAAACGTTTTATTTGTAACTAAACCAAAAGTTTTTTCCTATTAGTGTCACCAGTAACAATGAGCCCTTTAAGCAAGCTTGGATTCCTCTTTTACTGAATACAGCTTACCTTTCCCTCATGGGGATATTGCCAGCCTTTTCTAGAAATAACACAGTCTGTCTAGAAAAAAATAGACTGAACATACCTTAATGCAGTTTAGCCTGCAAACTGTTCCCCCAACTGAAGTTTTCCTGTACTCTTCAGCCCTTGTGAGAACAGCAGTGGATCTTAGTTACAAAATGCTAAGATCATCATCCTCCTTGCAGAAATCTTCATCCCTTTTCTGCCAGAGAGTAAATAGTACACACCGGTACCATTTAAAATAAACTTTTGCTTGAGAAAATAAAAAACATTTTTGTCACCACACTCACTTTGCCCTTCCTAGCAGTTAAGCAGGCAGAGAGAATGACTGGGGGTGGAGCTAAGGGAGGAGCTATATAGACAGCTCTGCTGTGGGTGATCACTCTGCCACTTCCTGTAGGGAAGGAGAATATCCCACAAGTATGGATGACTCGATACATCTTACAAGAGAAAAGAAATACCTTTATCAGGTAAGCATACATTTTCTTTTCACGGATAAACTTAATTAGTAATGGGATTCAATACCCAAGCTAGAGTACACAGATGATACGGGAGGGACAAGACAGGGAACCTAAACGGAAGGCACCACTGCTTGAAGAACCTTTCTCCCAAAAGCAGCCTCAGCCGAGGCAAAGGTGTCAAATTTGTAGAACTTTGAAAAAGTGTGAAGAGAGGACCAAGTTACAGCCTTGCAAATCTGTTCCACAGAAGCCTCATTTTTGAACGCCCATGAGGAAGCAACAGCCCCCGTGGAATGAGCCGTAATTCCCTCTGGCGGCTGCTGTCCAGCAGTCTCATATGCAAACCGTAAGATACTCTTCAGCCAAAAAGAAAGAAGTAGCCGTAGCTTTCTGTCCCTTACGTTTTCCTGAAAAAAAAAACACAAACAAAGAAGAAGACTGACGAAAGTCCTTAGTCGCCTGCAGGTAAAACTTTAAAGCACGGACCACAACCAAATTGTGAAGGAGACGTTCCTTCTGAAAAGAAGGATTAAGACACAAGGACGGAACAACAATCTCCTGATTAATGTTCCTATCAGAAACAACCTTAGGAAGAAACCCTAATATAGTACGTAAAAACTACCTTATCTAAATGGAAAATACGGTAAGGAGACTCGTACTGCAATGCCGAGAGCTCTGACACTCTTCGAGCAGAAGAAATAGCAACAAGAAATAAAACTTTCCAAGATAACAACTTAATATCTAAGGAATGCATAGGATCAAACGGAGCCCCTTGAAGAACTTTGAGAACTAAATTAAGACTCCATGGAGGAGTAACTGGTTTGAACACAGGCCTGATCCTGACCAAGGCCTGGCAAAATGATTGAACATCTGGGACATCTACCAGACGTTTGGGCAAAAAAAAAAGATAAAGCAGAGATTTGACCCTTTAGAGAACTTGTCGATAAACCCTTCTACAAACCCTCACGGAGAAAGGACAAAATTCTAGGAATCCTAACTCTACTCCATGAGTAGCCCTTGGATTCACATGGATTCATCCATTACTTGTGGGATATTCTCCTTCCCAACAGGAAGCTGCAAGAGGATCACCCACAGCAGAGCTGTCTATATAGCTCCTCCCCTAACTGCCACCTCCAGTCATTCGACCGAAGACAAGCAAGAGAAAGGAGAAACTATAGGGTGCAGTGGTGACTGTAGTTTAAAAATAAAAAACACCTGCCTTAAAATGACAGGGCGGGCCGTGGACTGGATACACCACAAGAGAAATAAATTTATCAGGTAAGCATAAATTTTGTTTTCTCTTGTAAGGTGTATCCAGTCCACGGATTCATCCATTACTTGTGGGATACCAATACCAAAGCTATAGGATACGGATGAAGGGAGGGACAAGGCAGATACTTAAACGGAAGGTACCACTGCCTGTAAAACCTTTCTCCCAAAAATAGCCTCCGAAGAAGCAAAAGTATCAAATTTGTAGAATTTAGAAAAAGTATGAAGCAAAGACCAAGTCGCCGCCTTACAAATCTGTTCAACAGAAGCCTCATTTTTAATAGCCCATGTGGAAGCCACCGCTCTAGTGGAATGAGCTGTAATTCTTTCAGGAGGCTGCTGGCCAGCAGTCTCATAAGATAAGCGGATTATACTTCTTAACCAAAAGGAAAGAGAAGTTGCTGAAGCCTTTTGGCCTCTTCTCTGTCCAGAGTAAACAACAAACAATGCCGATGTTTGACGAAAATCCTTAGTAGCTTGTAAATAAAACTTTAAAGCACGAACCACGTCAAGATTATGTAATAGACGTTCCTTCTTTGAAGAAGGATTAGGACACAGTGACGGAACAACAATCTCCTGATTGATATTCTTATTAGATACCACCTTAGGAAGAAACCCAGGTTTGGTACGCAAAACTACCTTATCTGCATGGAAGATCAGATAAGGGGAATCACACTGTAAGGCAGATAATTCTGAAACTCTTCGAGCCGAAGAAATAGCTACCAAAAACAGAACTTTCCAAAATAAAAGCTTGATATCTATGGAATGCAGAGGTTCAAACGGAACCCCTTAAGAACTAAATTTAAACTCCATGGCGGAGCAACAAGTTTAAACACAGGCTTGATTCTAACTAAAGCCTGACAAAACGCCTGAACGTTTGGAACATCCGCCAGACGCTTGTGCAAAAGAACAGACAGAGCAGAAATCTGTCCCTTTAAGGAACTAGCTGACAATCCCTTCTCCAATCCCTCTTGGAGAAAAGATAATATCCTGGGAATCCTGACTTTACTCCATGAGTAACCCTTGGATTTACACCAATGAAGATATTTACACCATATCTTATGATAGATTTTCCTGGTGACGGGCTTTCGAGCCTGAATTAAAGTATCAATGCCTGACTCGGAGAAACCGTGTTTTGATAAAATCAAGCGTTCAATCTCCAAGCAGTCAGACGCAGAGAAATTAGATTTGGATGGTTGAAAGGACTCTTCAGTTATTAACCCCTTGAGAGTCATAAGAGCCTGGATCCTTGTCTCCTAATAAAGGTATAACCCATGTAAAGAAAGAACATGGTTTACAGCTTCGCAAGCAGATGCAGTGCCCTAGCAAGCTGCCCCAAAGTTACTCGAACCTAAGGAGAAAAATAGTCACATTATTTTCCACAGAGGGATTAACCCCTAAGTGCTGACCGTCAATACCTAGAAGGCAAGAGCACTTACCTGTGGATCCAGCTGCAGGACAGAAGCAGCTTCTTAGGTGTGACAGATACCAGCACTTCTGTCAGACACCTGTAGAAAAAGAAAAAACAGAGTAACCAACCCTTGTTTTCTATAAAGGGGTAGCATAGGTGAAATAAAGCAAGGATTACCTTGCCACCTTCTGTTAAAAGCCACCATTACTCTTACTAAAAAGATTTACATTGACACAGCATAGCCCCAAATCCTTGCTTGCAGGGAAAAGTACCCATTAAAGGATTAAATATCTACAGACACTAATCTTTGCACATCCTTCCGATGATAGAGGCAAATAATGACTGGGGGTTATGGGTAAGGGAAGTGACACAACAGCTCTGCTGGGGTGCTCTTTGCATCCTCCTGCTGGCCAGAAGTTGAATATCCCATAGTAATTGGAATTAAATCGTGGATTCTCCATGCCATAGGAAATATAATTTACAATGACACATGGAATAAAAATATTGATAACGTGTCCAACAACCTTGCAGTAATAAACTAGCATGGCATCATAAACAGTGATTGTGTAAGTGTGGAGATCAAAACATACCTATGGTTTGTAGAATTTCAAGCAGCTTGTCTTTCTTTTCAAACTGTCCAACCTCAAGAATGGTTTGTTCTACATCACTACAAGCTCCGCCAACTTGACCAACCGTGAGAAATAAATAATCTGGTTTTAGAAACTGTCCAGCCAACCTAAAAATAAAACATAATTTATGTAAGAACTTACTTGATAAATTCATTTCTTTCATATTGGCAAGAGTCCATGAGCTAGTGACATATGGGATATAGAGTACAATCCTACCAGGAGGGGCAAAGTTTCCCAAACCTCAAAATGCCTATAAATACACCCCTCACCACACCCACAATTCAGTTTAACGAATAGCCAAGGAGTGGGGTGATAAAGAAAGGAGTAGAAAGCATCAACATAGGAAATTTGGAAATAATTGTGCTTTATACAAAAAATCATAACCACCATAAAAAGGGTGGGCCTAGGTTTGAATAAAACCCCAAACCTTGTTCCTGAGGAGGAACTGGCATGATTACCCCTGAAGACTCCAGGTCTGAAACACACTTCAGAAAAGCCTGAGCTTTTACTGGATTTACAGGGATGCGTGAGAGAAAAAATCTTCTCACAGGAGGTCTTACTTTGAATCCTATTCGATACCCTTGAGAGACAATGCTCTGAATCCAATGATTTTGGACAGATTTTATCCAAAAAATCCTTGAAAAACCTTAATCTGCCCCCTACCAGCTGAGCTGGAATGAGGGCCGCACCTTCATGCGGACTTAGGGGCAGACTTTGGTTTCCTAAATGGCTTGGATTTATTCCAATTTGAGGAAGGCTTCCAACTGGAAGCAGATTCCTTGGGAGGAGGATTGAGTTTTTGTTCCTTATTCTGACGAAAGGAACGAAAACGGTTAAAAGCCTTAGATTTACCCGTAGGTTTTTTTATCCTGAGGTAAAAAAATCCTTTTCCTTCAGTGATAGTTGGAATAATAGAATCCAACTGAGAACCAAATAAATTATTACCTTGGAAAGAAAGAGATAGTAATCTAGATTTAGATGTCATATCAGCATTCCAAGATTTAAGCCACAAAGCTCTTCTAGCTAATACAGCTAAAGACATGGATCTAACATCAATTTTGATAATATCAAAAATGTCATCACAAATAAAATTATTAGCATGTTGCAGTAAGCGAGTTATGCTAGATATGTCAGGATCCAATTCTCGTTGCGCTAAATTCTCCAACCAAAAAGTTGAGGCAGCCGCAACATCAGCCAAAGAAATAGCAGGTCTGAGAAGATGACCTGAATATAAATAGGCCTTCCTTAGATAAGATTCAAGCTTCCTATCTAAAGGATCCTTAAAGGAAGTAATATCTTCCATAGGAATAGTGGTACGTTTAGCGAGAGTAGAAATAGCCCCATCAACTTTGGGGATTTTTTCCCAAAACTCTATAGATTTTGCTGGTAAAGGATACAATTTTTTAAACCTTGAAGAAGGAATAAAAGAAGTACCTGGCTTATTCCATTCCCTAGAAATCATATCAGAAAAAGCCTCAGGAATAGGAAAAACCCCTGGGGAAGCCACAGGAGGTTTAAAAACAGCATTTAAACGTTTATTAGACTGAACGTCAATAGGACTGGTTACCTCAATATCCAAAGTAATTAACACTTCTTTTAATAAAGAACGCATATACTCTATTTTAAATAAATAAGTAGATTTGTCAGTGTCACTGTCTGAGGAAGTATCTTCTGAATCAGATAGATCCTCATCAGAAGAGGATAAATTATTATTTTGCTGGTCATTTGAAATTTCATCAGCTAAATGATAAGTTTTAAAAGACCTTTCTCTTGTAAGGTGTATCCAGTCCACGGATCATCCATTACTTGTGGGATATTCTCATTCCCAACAGGAAGTTGCAAGAGGACACCCACAGCAGAGCTGTTATATAGCTCCTCCCCTCACTACCATATCCAGTCATTCTCTTGCAACTCTCAACGCACATGGAGGTAGTAAGAGAGAGTGGTGAAAAATAGTTCGTTTATTTTCTTCAATCAAAAGTTTGTTATATTTAAATGGTACCGGAGTTTTACTGTTTTATCTCAGGCAGAGATAGAAGAATCTGCCTGAGTTTTCTATGATCTTAGCAGGTTGTAACTAAGATCCATTGCTGTTCTCACATATATCTGAGGAGAGAGGCAACTTCAGAGGGAGAATGGCTTGCCGTTTACTCTGCTATGAGGTATGTGCAGTTAAATTTTTTTCTAGAATTGGAAATGCTAGAAAATGCTGCCGATACCTGATAAATGTAAGTTAAGCCTGAATACATGATTTAATAATGACTGGTATCATGTTTGCTCTCAGGGGTAATACCCTTATAAAAATGCTATATAAAACGTTTGCTGGCATGTTTAATCGTTTTTTATATATGCTTGGTGATAAAACTTTATTGGGGCCTAATTTTTTCCACATGGCTGGCTTTATTTTTGCCTAGAAACAGTTTCCTGAAGCTTTCCACTGTTGTAGTACGAGTGAGAGGGGCCTATTTTAGCGCTTTTTTGCGCAGTTAAAATTACAGACAGACATCCAATTTTCCTCAGAAGTTCCCTGAAGGTTACAGGACATCTCTAAAGGGCCTAAAGTCGTTTATTGGGGAAGGTAGGAGCCACAGTAGAGCTGTGGCAGTTTGTTGTGACTGTTAAAAAACGTCTGTCGTTTTTTTGATCCGTTTTTTGAACTAAGGGGTTAATCATCCATTTGCAAGTGGGTGCAATGCTCTGTTAGCCTATTACATACACTGAAAAATTTCGTTTGATTTACTGTCTTTTTTAAGTTTTTCAAATTTTGACAAAATTTGTTTCTCTTAAAGGCACAGTACCGTTTTTTATATTTGCTTGTTAACTTGATTTAAAGTGTTTTCCAAGCTTGCTAGTCTCATTGCTAGTCTGTACAAACATGTCTGACATAGAGGAAACTCCTTGTTCATTATGTTTAAAAGCCATGGTGGAACCCCCTCTTAGAATGTGTACCAATTGTACTGATTTCACTCTAAGCAATAAAGATCATATTCTGTCTTTAAAAAATTTATCACCAGAGGAATCTAACGAGGGGGAAGTTATGCCGACTAACTCTCCCCACGTGTCAGATCCTTTGACTCCCGCTCAAGGGACTCCCGCTCAAATGGCGCCAAGTACATCTAGGGCACCCATAGCGTTTACTTTACAAGACATGGCGGCAGTCATGGATAATACACTGTCAGTGGTATTAGCCAGACTACCTGAATTTAGAGGTAAGCGAGATAGCTCTGGGGTTAGACGAAATGCAGAGCATACTAACGCTTTAAGAACCATGTCTGATACTGCCTCACAATATGCTGAAGCTGAGGAAGGAGAGCTTCAGTGTGTGGGTGATGTTTCTGACTCAGGAAAGATACCCGATTCTGATATTTCTACATTTACATTTAAGCTTGAACACCTCCGCGTATTACTCAAGGAGGTTTTAGCTGCTCTGAATGACTGTGACACAATTGCAGTGCCAGAGAAATTGTGTAGACTGGATAAATACTATGCAGTGCCGGTGTGTACTGATGTTTTTCCAATACCTAAAAGGTTTACAGAAATTATTACTAAGGAATGGGATAGACCAGGTGTGCCGTTCTCTCCCCCTCCTATTTTTAGAAAAATGTTTCCTATAGACGCCACCACACGGGACTTATGGCAGACAGTCCCTAAGGTGGAGGGAGCAGTTTCTACTTTAGCAAAGCGTCCTACTATCCCTGTCAAGGACAGTTGTGCTTTTTCAGATCCAATGGATAAAAAATTAGAAGGTTACCTTAAGAAAATGTTTATTCAACAAGGTTTTATCCTACAGCCCCTTGCATGCATTTCTCCTGTCACTGCTGCTGCGGCGTTCTGGTTTGAGTCTCTGGAAGAGGCTTTACAGGTAGCGACTCCATTGGATGAAATACTTGACAAACTTAGAGCACTTAAGCTAGCCAATTCTTTTGTTTCTGATGCCATTGTTCATTTGACTAAACTAACGGCTAAGAATTCTGGTTTTGCTATACAGGCGCACAGGGCGCTATGGCTTAAATCATGGTCAGCTGACGTGACTTCAAAATCTAAGCTGCTTAACATTCCCTTCAAGGGGCAGACCCTATTCGGGCCTGGTTTGAAGGAGATTATTGCTGATATCACTGGAGGAAAAAGTCATGCCCTTCCTCAGGACAGGTCCAAATCCAGGGCCAAACAGTCTAATTTTCGTGCCTTTCGAAACTTCAAGGCAGGTGCGGCATCAACTTCCTCTAATGCGAAACAAGAGGGAACTGTTGCTCAGTCCAAGACGGTCTGGAGGCCAAACCAGACCTGGAACAAAGGTAAGCAGGCCAAAAAACCTGCTGCTGCCTCTAAGACAGCATGAAGGAACTGCCCCCTATCCGGTAACGGATCTAGTGGGGGGCAGACTTTCACTCTTCGCCCAGGCGTGGGCAAGAGATGCTCAGGATCCCTGGGCGTTGGAAATTATATCCAAGGGATATCTTCTGGACTTGAAAGCTTCTCCCCCAAAAGGGAGATTTCACCTTTCACAATTATCTGCAAACCAGATAAAGAGAGAGGCATTCTTACACTGTGTACGAGACCTCCTAGTTATGAGAGTGATCCATCCAGTTCCAAAAGTGGAACAAGGACAGGGTTTTTACTCAAATCTGTTTGTGGTTCCCAAAAAAGAGGGAACCTTCAGACCAATTTTGGATCTAAAGATCTTAAACAAATTCCTCAGAGTTCCATCATTCAAGATGGAAACTATTCGTACCATCCTACCTATGATCCAGGAGGGTCAATATATGACTACAGTGGATCTAAAGGATGCTTATCTTCACATTCCGATACACAAAGATCATCATCGGTTTCTCAGGTTTGCCTTTCTGGACAGGCATTACCAGTTTGTAGCTCTTCAATTTGGATTAGCTACAGCCCCAAGAATCTTCACGAAGGTTCTCGGGTCGCTTCTGGCGGTCCTAAGGCCGCGGGGCATATCAGTGGCCCCTTATTTAGACGACATCCTGATACAGGCGTCAAACTTCCAAATTGCCAAGTCTCATACGGACATAGTTCTGGCATTTCTGAGGTCGCATGGGTGGAAAGTGAACGAGGAAAAGAGTTCTCTCTACCCACTCACAAGAGTTTCCTTTCTAGGGACTCTGATAGATTCTATAGAAATGAAAATTTACCTGACGGAGTCCAGGTTATCAAAGCTTCTAAATTCCTGCCGTATTCTTCATTCCATTCCGCGCCCTTCGGTGGCTCAGTGCATGGAAGTAATCGGCTTAATGGTAGCGGCAATGGACATAGTGCCGTTTGCACGCTTACATCTCAGACCGCTGCAACTATGCATGCTCAGTCAGTGGAACGGGGATTACACAGATTTGTCCCCTCTACTAAATCTGGATCAAGAGACCAGGGATTCTCTTCTCTGGTGGCTATCTCGGGTCCATCTGTCGAAAGGTATGACCTTTCGCAGGCCAGATTGGACAATTGTGACGACAGATGCCAGCCTTCTAGGTTGGGGTGCAGTCTGGAACTCCCTGAAGGCTCAGGGATCTTGGACTCAGGAGGAGTCACTCCTTCCAATAAATATTCTGGAATTGAGAGCGATATTCAATGCTCTTCAAGCTTGGCCTCAGTTAGCATCTCTGAGGTTCATCAGATTTCAGTCGGACACGACTGTGGCTTACATCAACCATCAAGGGGGAACAAGAAGTTCCCTAGCGATGTTAGACGTCTCAAAGATAATTCGCTGGGCGGAGATTCACTCTTGCCACCTATAAGCTATCCATATCCCAGGTGTAGAGAACTGGGAGGCAGATTTTCTAAGTCGACAGACTTTTCATCCGGGGGAGTGGGAACTCCACCCGGAGGTGTTTGCACAAGTGATTCATCGCTGGGGCAAACCAGAGCTAGATCTCATGGCGTCTCGACAGAACACCAAGCTTCCTTGTTACGGATCCAGGTCCAGGGACCCCAAGGCGACGCTGATAGATGCTCTAGCAGCGCCCTGGTCTTTCAACCTGGCTTATGTGTTTCCACCGTTTCCTCGACTGATTGCCAAGATCAAGCAGGAGAGAGCATCAGTGATTTTAATAGCGCCTGCGTGGCCACGCAGGACCTGGTATGCAGATCTAGTGGCCACGTCATCCTTTCCACCATGGACTCTGCCTCTGAGACAGGACCTTCTACTTCAGGGTCTTTTCCACCATCCAAATCTAATTTCTCTGAGACTGACTGCATGGAGATTGAACGCCTGATTTTATCAAGGCGTGGCTTCTCCGAGTCAGTCATTGATACCTTAATACAGGCACGAAAGCCTGTCACCAGGAAAATTTATCATAAAATATGGCGTAAATATCTTTATTGGTGTGAATCCAAGGGTTACTCATGGAGTAAAGTCAGGATTCCCAGGATATTATCCTTTCTCCAAGATGGTTTGGAAAAAGGAATGTCAGCTAGTTCCTTAAAGGGACAGATTTCTGCTCTGTCTATTCTTTTGCACAAGCGTCTGGCAGATGTTCCAGACGTTCAGGCATTTTGTCAGGCTTTAGTTAGAATCAAGCCTGTGTTTAGACCCGTTGCTCCGCCATGGAGCTTAAATTTGGTTCTTAAGGTTCTTCAAGGAGTTCCTTTTGAACCTCTTCATTCCATAGATATCAAACTTTTATCTTGGAAAGTTCTTTTCTTGGTAGCTATTTCCTCGGCTCGTAGAGTCTCCGAGTTATCTGCCTTACAATGTGATTCTCCTTATCTGATTTTTTTATACGGATAAGGTAGTCCTGCGTACCAAACCTGGGTTTTTACCTAAGGTGGTATCTAACAAGAATATCAATCAAGAGATTGTTGTTCCATCCTTGTGTCCTAATCCATCTTCAAAGAAGGAACGTCTATTACATAATCTGGACGTGGTTCGTGCTTTAAAGTTTTACTTACAAGCTACTAAACATTTTCGACAAACATCTGCTTTGTTTGTTGTTTACTCTGGTCAGAGGAGAGGTCAAAAGGCTTCGGCAACCTCTCTTCCTTTTTGGCTAAGAAGCATAATCCGCTTAGCCTATGAGACTGCTGGACAGCAGCCTCCTGAAAGGATTACAGCTCATTCCACTAGAGCTGTGGCTTCCACCTGGGCCTTTAAAAATGAGGCGTCTGTTGAACAGATTTGCAAGGCGGAGACTTGGTCTTTGCTTCATACTTTTTCAAAATTCTACAAATGTGATACTTTTGCTTCTTCGGAGGCTATTTTTGGGAGAAAGGTTTTACAGGCAGTGGTACCTTCCGTTTAAGTACCTGCCTTGTCCCTCCCTTCATCCGTGTACTTTAGCTTTGGTATTGGTATCCCACAAGTAATGGATGATCCGTGGACTGGATACACCTTACAAGTGAAAACACAATTTATGCTTACCTGATAAATGTATTTCTCTTGTGGTGTATCCAGTCCACGGCCCGCCCTGTCATTTTAAGGCAGGTAATTTTTAAATTTAAACTACAGTCACCACTGCACCCTATGGTTTCTCCTTTCTCTGCTTGTTTTCGGTCAAATGACTGGATATGGTAGTGAGGGGAGGAGCTATATAACAGCTCTGCTGTCGGTGTCCTCTTGCAACTTCCTGTTGGGAATGAGAATATCCCACAAGTAATGGATGATCCGTGGACTGGATACACCACAAGAGAAATACATTTATCAGGTAAGCATAAATTGTGTTTTTACGTTTATTAGAAGGTGGAAATGCAGACAAAGCCTTCAAAATAGAATCAGAAACAAATTCATTAGAAATTTACAGGTATATCATGTACATTAGAAGTTGAAGGAACTGCAACTGGCAATGTACTATTACTGATGGAAACACTATGTGCAAGTAAAAGTTTATCATGACAACTATTACAAATGACATTTGATGGAATAATTTCTACACTTTTACAACAAATGCACTTAGCTTTGGTAGAACCGATGTCAGGCAGCAATGTTCCAGCAGAAACCTCTGAGGCAGGATCAGATTGAGACATCTTGCTCAATATAAGAGAAAAAAAAAAACCATATAAAGCAAAATTATCTATTTCCTTATATGACAGTTTCAGGAATGGGAAAAAATGCAAAAGCATAGGCCTCTGATAGAGAAAAAAGCAAGAGGCAAACATCAATGGGGTATTGAAATAATGAAAAAAAATTTGGCGCCAAGTATGACGCACAACGCAACGTAAACTTTTTTGGCGGCAAAAATAATCGGAAATGACACACTCGCGTCACTAATGACGCCACCGTGTGAAAGGTCTCTGCGTCACGTATGACGCCGGAAATTACGAAGTTGCGTCATAAACGTCTTTTTCCGCGCCAAAAAAATTTCGCCCCAAGAATGACGCAATAAAGTTTAGCATTTGACGCATCCGCGAGCCTAATACCCGCAATAGCAAGAAGTAGTCAATTGAAAAAAAAGACTAAAACCCCAGGTAAGAAATAAATTTCTTAAAATGTTTAAATTCCCCAAATATGAAACTGACAGTCTGCTGAAGGAAATACATGAACCTGAATCATGGCAAATATAAGTAAAATACATATATTTAGAACTTTATATAAATGCATAAAGTGTCAAACCATAGCTGAGGTGTCTTAAGTAATAAAAAACACTTACCAAAAGACACCCATCCACATATAGCAGATAGCCAAACCAGTACTAAAACAGTTATTAGTAGAGGTAATGGTGAATTGAGAGTATATCGTCGATCTGAAAAGGGAGGTAGGAGATGAATCTCTACGACCGATAACAGAGAACCTATGAAATAGACCCCCGTTAGGGAAATCATCGTATTCAAATAAGTGATACTCCCTTCACGTCCCTCTGACATTCGCTGTACTCTGAGAGGTATTGGGCTTCAACAATGCTGAGAAGCGAATATCAACGTAGAAATCTTAGCACAAACTTACTTCACCACCTCCATAGGAAGCAAAGTTTAAAAAACTAAATTTTGGGTGTGGTGAGGGGTGTATTTATAGGCATTTTGAGGTTTGGGAAACTTTGCCCCTCCTGGTAGGATTGTATATCCCATATGTCACTAGCTCATGGACTCTTGCCAATTACATGAAAAACACATATTTATATAGATATACATTGTTATTGTTGTTCTTATTACATTGTGTTACATTTGTTTTGATTGAGAGCGCCCCCTTGAGGATTGGTGTGCTTCCACACACCATATCTATATATTTTATAAATGCACACACACACATACATTATATATATATATATATATATATATATATATATATATATATATATATATATATATATATATATATATATATATATATAAATAAGCAAATGGAGAGCACTCTCACTTCATCGTCAACTTGACAGGGTGCATGCAAAAGTGAATATCAAATACATGAACAACGGCTTGGACTTGCTGGACTTTTCAAAATAAGCGCCTTTATTGTAAAGGCACTTATTTTGAAAAGTCCAGCGAGTGCAAGCCTTTGTTTATATATATATATATATATATATATATATATATATATATATATATATATATATATATATATATATATATATATATATACACACACATATATATATATATATATATATATATATATACACATATATATATATACATATACACACACACACACATGTACACACACACACACAGTTGTATGCAAAAGTTTAGGCACCCCTGACAATTTCCATGATTTTCATTTATAAATAATTGGGTAATTGGATCAGCAATTTCATTTTGATCTATGAAATAACTGGAAACAGTAATATTTCAGTAGTGAAATGAGGTTTATTGGATTAAAAGAAAATGTGCAATATGCATCAAAACAAAATTAGACAGGTGCATAAATTTGGGCATCCCAACAGAAATATTGCATCAATATTTAGTAGAGCCTCCTTTAGCAGAAATAACAGCCTCTAGATGCTTCCTATAGCCTGTAATGAGTGTCTGGATTCTGGATGAAGGTATTTTGGACCATTCCGCCTTGCAAAACATCCCCATTTCAGTTAAGTTTGATGGTTGCTGAGCATGGACAGCCTGCTTCAAATAACCTCACAGATTTTCAATGATATTCAGGTCTGGGGACTGGGGTGGTCATTCCAGAACGTTGTTCCTCTGCATAAATGCCAGAGTAGATTTTGAGCAGTGTTTTTGGTAGTTGTCTTGTTGAAATATCCAGCCCCGGCGTAACTTCAAATTTGTGACCGATTCCTCAACATTATTCTCAAGTATTTGCTGAATCTTTCCTCATTTTAGCTTACAGAACTATAAGAATCCATTTTTAAAAAATACTTAAAAGTGATAGTCTACACCAGAATTTTTATTATTTAAAAAGATAATCCCCAGTGTTGCATGACCAACATGAAAAATTCCAAAATTCCCCCATCTGTGACTATCTTTCATCACTTATTTCAGTTCTTTTGACAGCCTTGCATTTCTGTCAAATCAGTGCTGACTCAAATAACTTCACTAGAGTGAGCACATTATCTATATGGCAGACATTAACTAGTACTGTCTAGATGTGAAAAACTGTCAAAATGCAATAAGATAAGAGGCAGCCTTCAAGAACATATATACCTGTCTTGGTTTAGCTTTCAACAAAGTATATCAAGAGAACAAAACAAAATTTGATGAAAAAAGTAAATTGGAAAGTTGTTAAAAAAAATGGAATGCCCTATCTGAATAGTTAAAAGTTTAATTTTGACTAGACTCTCATAAAGCGTTCAACTTCCACATTTTAAATTAAAGGGACACTGAACCCAAATGTGTTCTTTTGTGATTCAGATAGAGCATGCAATTTTTTAGCAACTTTCTGATTTACTCCTATCAATTTTTCTTCGTTCTCTTGCTATCTTTATTTGAAAAAGAAGTCATCTAAGCTTTTTTTTTTTTGGTTAGAACTATGGACGGCACTTTTCTATTGGTGGATGAATTTATCCACCAATCAGCAAGAACAACCCAGGTTGTTCACCAAAAATGGGCCGGCATGTAAACTTACATTCTTGCATTATAAATAAAGATACCAAGAGAATGAAGAAAATTTGATAATAGGAGTAAATTAGAAAGTTGCTTAAAAAGTCATGCTTTATCTGAATCACGAAAGAAAAAAATTGGGTTCAGTGTCCCTTTAAGAGTATGAAGCCATGGACGAGAAGAAGAAATCTGAATCAGATCCGCATACCATGTTCTGTGGGGCCATGCTGAGGCTTTCAGAATTATTTGATTCTGGGTATAACCTTTGGACGAGAAACAAATGCAAGGAACGGATAGGCTAGACGCAAGTTCTATGGGCATACTAAGGCATCTATCAACTGCGCCCTTGGATCCAAGGTTCAGGTACAGTACACCGACAGCTTGTGATTCAAATGAGAAACTATCAGATCCACATCCGGCAGACCCCTGGTGTAGAGACAATTCTCCTAGATAAACAGCACGACACCTGAGAAAATCCACTTGCCAGTTCTTCACTCTTGGAATATGAAAAGGGACATTGGTTCGATTTTGCCCAAAACAGAATCTGGGACACATCCTGCTTTGCCAGAAGACTGCAGGTATCCGAACGATTTATATATGCTACGGCTGTGACATTGTCCAAATAAAAACGGACGGACGTTTCCCATCTTGTGCAGAGGCCAGGACTGAAGAGCACGAAGAGTTGCTTGGAACAGAATGTTGATTAACAACCTTGGTTCCAGAGGAGACCAAACTCCTTGCGTGCTTCGAGACCACCAGAGAGTAATCCAACCCAAAAGACTGGCATTTTAGGTGTCAATAGCCAATTAATGTGGAAGATAAGACACCTCAAGAACCAAAGATGTACTTTCAATCCACCATGGGAGAGATTATCTGACTGAGGAATCTAGAACAATCTGCTGATCCAACTGCATTTAATTCCTTGACCATTGCTTCGGCATAGACAGCTAGAGAGGCCGTAAGGCAGGCGGCAAATGGAACTGCATCCGAGGCCGCTACCATAATACCAACTAACTTCATATACTGGTCTACAGTTGGAAGCTGAAGAAAGAAAAAACAGTCTATGATAAATCCCAGAAAGAACAGCCTTGTTCACTAAATATAATGGACTTGTTTGAACATTATCTTTCACCCATGATCCTGTAAAAAGGATAAGAGCTTTATTGTATGGCGCCATCGCTAGAGGAGCCTGAACTAGGATGTCGTCCAGATAAGGGGCAACTGCCAATAATATTCCCAACACCTTTGTGAAGATGCTCAGAGCTGTGGCCAGACCAAAAAGAAGGGCAACAAACAGATGGTGTTTGATGAGGAAGGCAAACCTTAGGAATTCATGAAGATCCTTGTGAATAGGGACATGAAGACATGCATTTTGAAGTCTATCATAGACATGAATTGACCTTGTTGGATTGATGACAAGATTGTGCTAATTGTTTCAACCTTACAAACTTAAGAGTTTATTTAATTCAGGTGAAGAGTCCACAATCCATTTCTCCCTGGAATTGCTCTTTCCTACCACTAGGAGGCGGCAAAGATTTCCAAAACCCAAGAACTCTATAAAACTCATCCCACCTCACCAGTACTTCAGTCTTGAAGTTGCCTCCGCTGGAGGTGGTCAAAGAATGAAGATGTGCATTTGATTCTTCAGAGAGGAGTTCTCAGATCAAGTTGAGGCCTGTTTTTCCTCAGAGTACAAGTTGCTTGCTGGAATTTCTCTGGCGGTACCACGATAGAGTCACAGTCGTCCAGAGTCATCAAAACCTCCCGCAGCAACAAATGGAGGTGTTCAAGTTTAAATCTGAAGGATATGACATCCAAAATCTGTCTGGGGTAAAGCACTCCGAGTCAGATAGTTTCCCGTCGGACAGGATCTCCCTACCCCCCAACTCAGAGCCCTGAGAGGGTACATCGGAGATAGCCATCAAGGCATCAGAAGTCGCAGGGACCACATGAGTTTCTGCCCTGCTACGCTTGCCTTGTAACACTGGCAATTTAGATAACACTTCTGCAAGAGTGGATGACATAACTGCAGCCATGTCCTGCAGGGTGAATGAAGTGGATGCCGTTGAAGAACAAGGCGTCGCTTGGGCGGGTGTTAGGGGTTGCGACGCTTGGGGTGAAAGTTGCAGCATACCCTGAGTCTCATCAGTCTGAGAAATATCTTTAGATAATTTTGAATTAAAAAATATCTGGTCTTTAAACTGTAAAGGCCTCTCAGTAAATGAGGGACAAATAGTAAGAGGGGGTTCCACAGTGGCATCTTAACACAGAGCATGTGACCTCCAATAGATCAGCCATGAAAAGGCAAAATGGTCGTTGTATTCAATTTAAAAAATAACGTTTGAAAAATAATTTTGCAAACGAGTGTACTGTGTCTTTAAATTTTAAAACTCTTAGAATTTTATGGTCTATAAGTCAACTTATGCAATACTAGCAATCACTATAGGGACTTTCCTCCCCTTATAAAAGTACACTAACTTTCTTTTGCCTTTACACCTATGACAAAATAAAACAAAAAAATTACTCCGCTGTTGCGCATACCTGCCTCCACGAGCCAACCAAGGATACCCGGTGACTGCGTGCCTAAGACCGCTTGTCAACTCTGTTGAAATACAACAAGCGGACCTAGGGACACCAGAGCCTCGATGAACACTGCTGGGATCTGGACACCAACTGCGCGATGAAGCGCGCGACGGTAAGCCACGCCCTTCGTGGGTGGTAGTCTAACTTTCAACAAGGAGAACCACATGGCCTGCACCTGTTGTAGTAAAACACGACTCAGGCAGTAAATCGGTACACAAAAAATTACCCCCTTGTCCTTTTGTTACGGTATAAACAAATAAGCCACAACTGACCCCAGCGCACAACACAACAATGTACCCCGCAATGTGACCGGGCTAGTGATTAAAAGCCCGCAACGTCTCACAGCTGAATACAGCGTATATAACACAGGGGGAAAAACGATCATGCACACCATCACACTTGCAGGTTGATTACCCCTTCCTGTTGCAACACAGTATGGCCAGTCTGTTCTGAGCTTGCATTGCATCCCCAGAAAACAGTAAAAAACTGCACATACCTCAATGCTGGTGCAGTCTGCACTGGTCCCACACGAATAAGAGGTCCTTCTTTCATCTCCTCTTGCACATCTGTGGGGACAAATAGGGTCTCAGATAACAGTCGCTAAGACCATCAGTAGGGCAGCAACAGAATGGGAGCCACGGAAATCAGCAGCCTCTATCTCTGTGGATAGGTCTCAATTCCCATCGTTGAAAAGCTTGTAGCTTTGCCCCTGAGTAAAATAGTACTCACTGGTACCATTGTAAAATAATAAACTCTTGATTGAAGAATCAAAATTAACACCTCACTCCTATTACTAACACAGGCAAAGAGAATGACTGGGGTGGGAGGGAAGGGAGGAGCTATATATATATATACAGCTCTGCTGTGGTGCTCTTTGCCTCTTCCTGCTGACCAGGAGGCGTAATCCCATAAGGATGAAATCCGTGGACTCGTCATATCTTGTAAAAGAAAACCTTCACAAGTTACAAATGGGAGGAAATCAAGCTAAAATTAATTGAAGGCAACCTCAGGATCAGATAAAGGTATAATCCCATCTGAGTTTGAGAATTCCCCCTCATATACTACCAAAATATCCTCCTCTTTCCTATACAGGGAGAAAAATTCGGAAGATTGATGAATATATGTCCTTTTGTATGGACAAACAGACAAAGTATGAAATGCAAGGTAACTCCAGGAGGAGTATGAAAGGAAGCACAGGGTACTGCATATGGGCTACAAATTATTAGGGACACATTAGGAGAAATTAATGGCATAATTTGACCATCTCCAATAAACTCCTAAACAGCAAGCGCCTTAGAGAGAGTAATTCAGAAAACAACTCTGTTTGTATAAGCACATTGACAGCAACACAGAACCAAATAAACACTATTAGGACCCCTTGGTTCCTTTTGATTCACCAAGTAGACACTAGTAGAACCCCTTAGTTCCTTCTGATTCACAAGGTAATAGTTAAACACAAAAACCTGTTACATTTTGTAAAGAAAAAAATGTCTTTAAAATATAAAGTCGCATTTTAAAATTTAATGTGCAAAAGAAGTTAACTTGGTATACAATATCTACACCTCAGCCTAATCCTGCTGAGGTGACCATCTCAAAGAAACCAAGTACCTCTCCAACTTTACTTATTTTAGTAAAAGGTAGCTACACATAAAGAGTTGATAGTTTTTTTTATTTAGAAATGGATCCGGTCCCTGAGCCAAGAGTAAACACCGAGCTTGCTTGCCGAACATAATATGGATAGTGCAGACCAAAGACGGTGCCAAACGTAGCTCCGCCCCTCTACGGCGTAATAGCTTCACACTACCAGTCGGCATTTACAGAAAAACATAGTGTGCAGCTCAAAACAAGTTCCGCCCATCGTGGGCGTGTCAAGCATCAACCTCCCGGTCGCCATTATTAGAGAGTGAAAAAAATTAAGCCACCAGCAGATAACTTAACCTCTTGCCAAGCCTGAGGTAAAATAGTGCCACCGCATGATAGAGATTGCAGTCAGTCTCAAACGTCTGGTGGACATATAAGGCCTTACCGATTCTAACAAACAAGTCACCTAACCATTTCAGCCCTAGTGGTCAAGTCCTACTAGCCCCAGTGCCTGCTTCCTGCTTGCTGTCACAGCATCCCCTCTCTTAACAATAGGAGCTATGATCCCACTATGTCAAATAAAGTGCTTTACACCTCTTCTGAGATCCTCTTCCCAGACCCAGAATAAAAAGTCAGCACTTACCTAAAAATCTGCCCGACAGCAGGGCAGCTCAGCAGGTTTAAGAGGTCCTTTCCCTCCCATAGCCCTGTGGAAAATGATAAAGACTGAGTTAAGTGTGCTTAGGCTATCAGGAGAAGGGCAGCATAAATGTATGGGAGGCGCAGTGAGAATTATGTCCCACAAGTTCCCATTGCTCTAAAGACACCAAATGCTCTACTGTAGAGACTGATATGGACTACGGCTACACCCTAGAATAAAGCAGCACTCTCTGGCACTACTTTTAAAATAATAAACTCTTGATTGAAGAATCTAATCTAACACCTCACTTTACCTCTTCCTATCACTAACGTAGGCAAAGAGAATGACTGGAGTGGGAGGGAAGGGAGGAGCTATTTAACAGCTCTACAGTGGTGCTCTTTGCCGCCTCCTGCTGACCAGGTGAATAACCCATTAGTAATTGAGATGATCCGTCGACTCATCGTGTCTTAAAGAAATATAATTTAGGGGGCCGCCCATCGGAGAATACGGGCAGGGGCTGTGGACTCTCCTTATGCAGAAATAAATGAAATTATCTGGTAAGCATAATTTATGTTTTCATTCTTAATATAAGGAGAGTCCACGGCTTCATTCCTTACTGTTGGGAAACTTATAACCAAGCCCTAGAGGACACTGAATGATAACGGGAGAGACAAAAAAAGGCGGACCCTAATCGGAGGGCACTACAGTCTGCAAACCCTTTCTCCCGAAGGCTGCTTCAGCTGAAGCAGAAACATCAAACCTGTAAAATTTGGAAAAAGTGTGTAAGGATGACCAGGTAGTCGCCATACAAATTAGATCCATAGAGGCCTCGTTCTTAAAGGCCAAAAGGAAGCCACTGCTCTAGTAGAATGAGCCGTAATTCTCTGAGGAGGTCTATGTCCCGCTGTCTCATAAGCTAAGCAACGTCTATGGTAGGTTAGAAATATCCTCATGGATATTGAGTCTATTATAGTACCCAGGAATTCTACCCTGGTGTTTGAAATAAGAGAACTCTTCTCTAAGTTTAACTTCCATCCATGTGATCGAAGGGAGAGAAGAGATAACGAATGGTCCTCCGCCAGACGAAAAGATGGTGCTTGAACCAGAATGTCGTCCAAGCAGGGAGCTACTGCCATACTTTTGGTTCTGGCGACGACCAGGGAAGCCCCTAGAACCTTTGTAAAGATTCTTGGAGCAGTAGCTAGACCAAACGGAAGTGCAATGAACTGGAAGTGCTGATCCAGGAAAGCAAACCTTAGGAACTGGAAGTGGCCCCTGTGGATTGGAACGTGAAGGTAGTCATCCTTCAGATCTATGGTGGTCATGAACTGTCCTTCCTCAAGTAGAGGAAGGATGGACCTTAATGTCTCCCCCCTAAACGAGGGGACATTTAGAAACATGTTTAAGCACTTTAGGTCCAGAATCTGGCAGAAAGTTCCCTCCTTCTTTGGGACCACAAACAGGTTCGATTAATATCCCAAACCCTTTCTGCGATAAGCACCGGGACAATGACCCCTGAGGACAGATCCTGCATGCACCCAAGAAACGCTTCCCTCTTTTCTAGTTTTGAAGACAGGCTTGAGAGGAGAAATCTGCCCTTGGGTGGATGAGATTTGAAAAATATCTCTCGTATCCCTGAGCCACGACCTCCAGGACCCACAGATCCTGCATGTCCCTGAACCAAGCGCCTGAAAACAGTGACAGTCTTCCCCTACACGATTTAGCGCAGGGTCATGGGCTGCCCCATCATGCCAACTTGTTCTCGGGCGGGCTTCTTCTTCTGCTTGGATTTATTCCAGGACAGAGCCGGCTTTCAAGTGCTCTTGGTGGAGGCCTGCTGACGTTGGGGCATTTTAGAACAAAAGGAACGAAAATTAGAACTTTGACCCTTAGATTTGTTCTTTTTATCCTGCAGTAGGAAGGTACCCTTGACCCCTGTAACCATGGAGATAATCGAGTCCAGGCCTGGACCAAATAAAACATTTCCCTTAAAGGGGAGGGAAAGTAGTCTAGACTTATAAGTTATGTCTGCAGACCAGGACTTCAGCCAGAGCGCCCGACGGGTCTGTACTGAGAAACCAGATATTTTAGCATTTACGCAAATAATCTGCATGTTTGCATCACAGATAAAAGAATTAGCAATTCTCAAAGCTTTAATCCTTTCTTGGATAACATCAAGGGGACCATCCACCTCGATCAAATCAGCTAAGGAGTCGCACCAGTAGGACACAGCTCCAGCAACCAGGGCAACAGCCGCTGCCGGTTGAAATAAATATCCTGTATGCTGAAACATTTTCCTGAGAAAAGTTTCCATCTTCTTATCCATCGGCTCTCTGAAAGACGAACTATCCTCAAGAGTGATAGTAGAACGCTTGGCCAACGTGTAGATAGTGCCATCCACCTAAGGGACAGAACCCCATAACTCCAGCTGAGAGTACGGAACAAGGAATACATTTTTAAAGGCAGACGAAGGGGAAAAGGAAGATCCAATTCTATCCCATTCGTTCTTAATAATGTTTGCCATCTTTACAGGTACAGGAAAAGTTGTTGGCGCTACCCTGTCCTCGTACAATGTCTAATTTAGGGATCAAAGGTTCATCAGGCAACTTGGCCTCTGGAACCTCTAATGTCGACAGAACCTCCTTTAGAAGAAAACGTAAGTGTTCAATCTTAAATCTAAAGGCTGGCTCCTATGCAGCCTGAGGCAGCAGACTCCGATCCAGAAATCTCACCCTCTGAAGACTAGAAATGTTACCCATCCTGGAATACTTGAGAAAGACAAATCTAATAAATCACTGGATGTCCCCTGGACCGGAGAGCTATGTTTAACCTTTTGCTTGCACCTGGCAGGGCGTGGTAAAGCACTAAGAGCTTCAGACACCGCCGTGTTTAACTGCGCGGTAAAGTCTGATGGTAAAAGGCTCTCTCCAGACGGAGGATCAAGAGTGTTAGAGGAAGCTGCATGTGACAATGGAGATGACTGATGGGTATGCACCTCACAGGATGGCGAGTCATCAGAGGTGGACGGCTCAGTAGTACTAAAGGGGTTAACCTTCTTAGACATAATAACCTTGGTGATGCATATGGAACATAGTTTAGAGGGTGGGCACAACAAGGCTCCACACAATATGGATAGGTATTACTATTCGGGATAGAGGGAGTACCCTCAAGAATATCAGAATCCTCCATAGCTTGACCTAACAGTAGGATACACAATAAAACATAATTTATGTTTACCTGATTAATTCCTTTCTCCTACGGTGTGTGTCCGGTCCACGGCTTCATCCTTACTTGTGGGATATTCTCTTCCCCTATAGGAAGTGGCAAAGAGAACACACAGCAGAGCTGTCCATATAGCTCCCCTTAGGCTCCGCCCCCCCAGTCATTCGACCGACGGTTAGGAGAAAAAGGAGAACCATAGGGTGCAGTGGTGACTGTAGTTTGAAAAAATAAATTTAAACCTGACTAAACGCCAGGGTGGGCCGTGGACCGGACACACCGTAGGAGAAAGGAATTTATCAGGTAAACATAAATTCTGTTTTCTCCTACATTGGTGTGTCCGGTCCACGGCTTCATCCTTACTTGTGGGAACCAATACCAAAGCTTTCGGACACGGATGAAGGGAGGGAACAAGTCAGGTAACCTAAACGGAAGGCACCACTGCTTGTAAAACCTTTCTCCCAAAAATAGCCTCCGAAGAAGCAAAAGTATCGAATTTGTAAAATTTGGTGAATGTATGCAGTGAAGACCAAATCGCTGCCTTACAAATCTGTTCAACAGAAGCCTCATTCTTGAAAGCCCATGTGGAAGCCACAGCTCTGGTGGAATGAGCTGTAATCCGTTCAGGAGGCTACTGTCCAGCAGTCTCATAAGCCAATCTGATGATGCTCTTTAGCCAGAAGGAAAGAGGTAGCAGTCGCTTTTTGACCTCTCCTCTTACCAGAATAGACAACAAACAAGGATGAGGTTTGTCTGAAATCTTTAGTTGCTTGTAAATAGAACTTTAAAGCACGAACCACATCCAGATTGTGTAACAGTCGTTCCTTCTTAGAAACTGGATTAGGACACAGAGAAGGAACAATCATTTCCTGGTTAATATTCTTATTAGAAACAACTTTTGGAAGGAAACCAGGATTGGTACGCAAAACAACCTTATCTGCATGGAACACCAGATAGGGTGAATTACACTGCAAAGCAGACAATTCAGACACTCTTCTAGCAGAAGAAATAGCAACCAAAAACAAAACTTTCCAAGATAGTAACTTAATATCTATGGAATGTAAAAGTTCAAACGGAACCTCCTGAAGAACTGAAAGAACTAAATTTAGGCTCCATGGAGGGGCCACAGGTCTGTAGACAGGCTTGATTCTGACTAAAGCCTGTACAAACGCCTGAACATCTGGCACGGCTGCCAAACGCTTGTGTAACAAAACAGACAGGGCAGATATCTGTCCTTTTAAAGAACTAGCTGATAGACCTTTCTCCAATCCTTCTTGGAGAAAGGATAGTATCCTTGGAATCTTAATCTTACTCAATGAGTAATCCTTGGATTCACACCAGCAAAGATATTTCCGCCATATCTTATGGTAAATCTTCCTGGTGACAGGCTTTCTAGCCTGGATCAGAGTATCTATAACTGATTCCGAAAACCCACGCTTCGCTAGAATCAAGCGTTCAATCTCCAAGCAGTCAGTTGCAGAGAAACTAGGTTTCGATGTTGGAATGGACCTTGAATTAGAAGGTCCTGCCTCAAAGGTAGCTTCCATGGTGGAACCGATGACATATTCACCAGGTCTGCATACCAAGTCCTGCGTGGCCACGCAGGAGCTATCAGAATTACCGAAGCCTTCTCCTGTTTGATCCTGGCTACTAGCCGGGGGAGAAGAGGAAACGGTGGAAAGACATAAGCTAGATTGAACGACCAAGGCGCCACTAAGGCATCTACTAAAGTCGCTTTGGGATCCCTGGACCTGGACCCGTAACGTGGAACTTTGGAGTTCTGACGTGACGCCATCAGATCCAAATCTGGAATGCCCCATAGTTGATATAACTGGGCTAAAACCTCCGGGTGAAGTTCCCACTCCCCCGGATGGAAAGTCCACACCTGGGATGTGAATTGCTGATAGATGGCAGGAGTGATCCTCCGCCCATTTTACGATCTTGGATACCTCCCTCATCGCCAGGGAACTCCTTGTTCCCCCTTGATGATTGATGTACGCTACAGTCGTCATGTTGTCCGACTGAAATCTGATGAATGTGGCCTCCGCTAGTCGAGGCCACGCCTGGAGCGCATTGAATATCGCTCTCAATTCCAAAATGTTTATCGGGAGAAGAGATTCTTCCCGAGACCATAGACCCTGAGCTTTAAGGGACTCCCAGACCGCACCCCAGCCTGAGAGGTTGGCGTCGGTCGTGACAATGATCCACTTCGGTCTGCGGAAACTCATTCCCTGAGACAGGTGATCCTGAGCCAACCACCAGAGGAGTGAGTCTCTGGTTTTCTGGTCCATTTGTATTTGGGGAGACAAATCTGCATAATCCCCATTCCATTGTTTGAGCATGCACAGTTGCAATGGTCTTAAATGAATTCGAGCAAAAGGAACCACGTCCATTGCCGCAACCATTAGTCCTATTACCTCCATGCACTGAGCTATGGAGGGTTCTGGAATGGAGTGAAGAACTCGGCAGGTGTTCAAAAGTTTTAACTTCCTTACCTCCGTCAGAAAAATGTTCATTTCTACCGAGTCTATTATTGTTCCCAGGAAGGGAACCCTTGTGAACGGGGACAGAGAACTCTTTTCTATGTTCACCTTCCACCCGTGAGACCTTAGAAAGGCTAGAACAATGTCCGTATGAGCCTTTGCCTTGTGAAAAGACGACCCTAGTATTAAAATGTCGTCTAGATAAGGTGCTACTGCAATGCTCCTTGGCCTTAGTACTGCTAGAAGGGACCCTAGCACCTTTGTGAAAATTCTGGGAGCAGTGGCCAGTCCGAAAGGAAGAGCCACAAACTGGTAATGCTTGTCCAGAAAGGCGAACCTTAGAAACGGATGGTGATCTTTGTGGATAGGAATATGCAGGTACGCATCCTTTAAGTCCACGGTAGTCATATATTGACCCTCCTGGATCATTGGCAAGATTGTCCGAATGGTTTCCATTTTGAATGATGGAACTCTGAGGAACTTGTTTAGGATTTTTAAATCCAGAATTGGCCTGAAAGTTCCTTCCTTTTTGGGAACTACAAACAGGTTTGAGTAACCCCCCCCCCTTGTTCTGGTATCGGAACGGGGTGTATCACTCCCATCTTTAAAAGGTCTTCTAAGCAATATAAGAATGCCTGTCTCTTTATCTGGTCTAAAGATAAGCGAGACATGTGGAACCTTCCCTTTGGGGGAGAGTCTTTGAATTCTAGAAGGTACCCCTGAGAGACAATTTCTAGTGCCCAGGGGTCCGGAACATCTCTTGCCCAAGCCTGAGCAAAGAGAGAAAGTCTGCCCCCTACTAGATCCGGTCCCGGATCGGGGGCTAATCTTTCATGCTGTCTTGGGAGCAGCAGCAGGCTTCTTGGCCTGTTTACCTTTGTTCCAGCCTTGCAATGGTTTCCATGCTGGTTTGGGCTGGGATGCGTTACCCTCTTGCTTAGTGGCTGAAGAGGTAGCAGCTGGTCCGTTCCTGAAATTGCGAAAGGAACGAAAATTAGACTTGTTTTTAGCTTTGAAAGGCCTATCTTGTGGGAGGGCATGGCCCTTTCCCCAGTGATATCTGAAATAATTTCTTTCAACTCTGGCCCGAATAGGGTCTTACCCTTGAAAGGAATGTTAAGCAATTTTGTTTTGGTCGACACATCCGCCGACCAAGATTTTAGCCAAAGCGCTCTGAGGGCCATGATTGCAAAACTTGAATTTTTCGCCACCAATTTAGCTAACTGAAAAGCGGCATCTGTAATGAAGGCATTAGCCAACTTCAGAGCGTGAATTCTGTCCATGACTTCATCATAAGAAGTCTCCTTCTGGAGCGAGTTTTCTAATTCCTCAAACCAAAAAGACGCTGCCGTGGTTACAGGAATAATGCAAGAAATTGGTTGAAGAAGAAAACCTTGTTGAACAAAAATTTTCTTAAGCAAACCTTCTAATTTTTTATCCATAAGATCTTTGAAAGCGCAACTATCTTCTATTGGTATAGTCGTGCGTTTAGCTGCTCCCTCTACCTTAGGGACCGTCTGCCACGGGTCCTTTCTGGGGTCAACAATGGGGAACATTTTCTTAAATATAGGGGGGGGGGGAAACAAAAGGTACACCTGGTCTCTCCCATTCCCTAGTCACTATATCCGCCACCCTCTTGGGTATCGGAAACGCATCAGTGTGTACTGGGACCTCTAAGAATTTGTCCATTTTACACAATTTTTTCTGGAACCATCAAAGGTTCACAATCATCAAGTGTAGCTAGGACCTCCTTAAGTAGAGCGCGGAGGTGTTCAAGCTTAAATTTAAATGCTATGGTATCAGGCTCTGCCTGCTGAGAAACTTTTCCTGTGTCAGAAATTTCTCCCTCAGACAGGCCCTCCCTCACCGCCAAATCAGATTGATGTGAGGGCACTACAGATAAATTATCCTCTGCTTGCTCATTCTCTGTATTTAAAACTGAGCAATCACGCTTCCTAGTAAAGGCAGGCAGTTTAGATAAAAATGCTGAAAGAGAGTTATCCATTACTGTCGCTGTTGCATGGTAATCATCATTGGTGCGCTAGATGTACTGGGCAACGCTGGCGCAGGCATAGCTGGTATTGACACAGAAGGAGAGGATAGCGAGCTATCTTCATTACCTTCAGCTAAAGAATCATCTTGGGCTATATCTTTAAGTGTGATTGAATGGTCGTTAAGCTGCTTGGACGCTATGGCACACTTCACACATAAATTTAATGGGGGAACCACCTTGGACTTTGAGCATACAGAACATAGGCTATCTGAAGGATCAGGCATGTTTGACAGACATTAACAGAACTTCAATGCAATAGAAATTAAAAAACGTTACTGTCTCTTTAAATAATAAAAGTGCACACTTTATTACTGAAACATCAAAAAACCATTAAATACACATCCGATTTTAATGAAATTTTCACCACAGTGTCTTAATGCTTTGAAAAGATGGCACACACATTTTCAGACCAATTAACCCCTCAGTGCCCAAACCGGAGCTAATAACAGTTATTAACCGGTTAACACAGTACAGTCCCCTGCCACAGCTTTCACTGTAGCCTTTACCTTCCTTAGGGATAAATTTGGTAGCAAATAAACCTGTCTGGAGTCCTTTTATGAGCCTCTGGACTCCCCACGTGAAGCTGCATGAACTGCCTAGTCAAAAAATGCTGTGCAATTGAGGCGCGAAAATGAGGCTTCCTTCCTCTTCATTCCAGAGTGGAGGGGCCTTTCTGACTAGAATAGGTGTCTAACCAAGTGCCATGCGCAAATTAAACCCCAAAAGTGTTTTAAGTATGAAAAAAACACCTTATTTATAGCCAAAAATGTGCTAAAAAGCAATCGATTAAGCCCACAATTAGTGTCAACCAGCATAGAGCCCTTAATATAAGCCATCTATTTATACTGAGTGTAAGAAAAATGGCTTACCTATCCCAGAGGGATTTTCTGACAGTCTTCTAGCATTACATGGTCTTGTTAGAAAAATGACTGATCATACCTGAAGCAGATAAGCCTGCAAACTGTTCCCCCCAACTGATGTTCTCTGGTTTCAACAGTCCTGCGTGGGAACAGCAATGGATTTTAGTTACTGGTGCTAAAATCATATTCCTCTTAGCAGAAATCTTCATCACTTTCTGCTGCAGAGTAAATAGTACAAGCCGGCACTATTTTAAAATAAACTCTTGATAGAAGAAATAAAAACTACAACTAACCACCACATACTCTTCACCACCTCCGTGGAGGTGCTACTAGTTAGAGCGGCAAAGAGAATGACTGGGGGGGGGGGCGGAGCCTGAGGGGAGCTATATGGACAGCTCTGCTGTGTGTTCTCTTTGCCACTTCCTGTAGGGGAAGAGAATATCCCACAAGTAAGGATGAAGCCGTGGACCGGACACACCAATGTAGGAGAAATGAACTTTTTATTTCTCACAAAATGGCACCTTTATACTCCCAATGACAGGGGCACTCACCACCTCCTAGACCCAGGCAACCAGGAAAAGAAGCGACCTCTCAGACAGCTAGCTCGATCAGGAAAGAGAAAATGAAAGTGTGACCATACTCTGTCATGTGGTGCGCAAAGAAGGACTGCCCCTGCTATAAGAAAAAGGGTGCCAAGCTACAAGCTGCGCAGCATTCAAAGTGAAAGTAAAAATCTGTATGTTCTGTTACCACAAAACAGTTTATGAGCCCAAAAAAACAAAATTTATGCTTACCTGATAAATTCCTTTCTTCTGTTGTGTGATCAGTCCACGGGTCATCATTACTTCTGGGATATAACTCCTCCCCAACAGGAAATGCAAGAGGATTCACCCAGCAGAGCTGCATATAGCTCCTCCCCTCTACGTCAGTCCCAGTCATTCGACCAAGAATCAACGAGAAAGGAGTAACCAAGGGTGAAGTGGTGACTGGAGTATAATTTAAAAAATATTTACCTGCCTTAAAAACAGGGCGGGCCGTGGACTGATCACACAACAGAAGAAAGGAATTTATCAGGTAAGCATAAATTTTGTTTTCTTCTGTTATGTGTGATCAGTCCACGGGTCATCATTACTTCTGGGATACCAATACCAAAGCAAAAGTACACGGATGACGGGAGGGATAGGCAGGCTCATTATACAGAAGGAACCACTGCCTGAAGAACCTTTCTCCCAAAAATAGCCTCCGAAGAAGCAAAAGTGTCAAATTTGTAAAATTTGGAAAAAGTATGAAGCGAAGACCAAGTTGCAGCCTTGCAAATCTGTTCAACAGAGGCCTCATTCTTAAAGGCCCAAGTGGAAGCCACAGCTCTAGTGGAGTGAGCTGTAATTCTTTCAGGAGGCTGCTGTCCAGCAGTCTCATAGGCTAAACGTATTATGCTACGAAGCCAAAAAGAGAGAGAGGTAGCAGAAGCTTTTTGACCTCTCCTCTGTCCAGAATAAACGACAAACAGGGAAGAAGTTTGACGAAAATCTTTAGTTGCCTGCAAGTAGAACTTGAGGGCACGAACTACATCCAGATTGTGTAGAAGACGTTCCTTCTTTGAAGAAGGATTTGGACACAAGGATGGAACAACAATCTCTTGATTGATATTCCTGTTAGTGACTACCTTAGGTAAGAACCCAGGTTTAGTACGCAGAACTACCTTGTCTGAGTGAAAAATCAGATAAGGAGAATCACAATGTAATGCTGATAACTCAGAGACTCTTCGAGCCGAGGAAATAGCCATTAAAAACAGAACTTTCCAAGATAACAATTTTATATCAATGGAATGAAGGGGTTCAAACGGAACACCCTGTAAAACGGTAAGAACTAAGTTTAAACTCCATGGTGGAGCAACAGCTTTAAACACAGGCTTGATCCTAGCTAAAGCCTGACAAAAGGCCTGGACGTCTGGATTTTCTGACAGACGCCTGTGTAACAAGATGGACAGAGCTGAAATCTGTCCCTTTAATGAACTAGTCGATAAACCCTTTTCTAAGCCTTCTTGTAGAAAGGACAATATCCTAGGGATCCTAACCTTACTCCAGGAGTAACGTTTGGATTCGCACCAGTATAGGTATTTACGCCATATTTTATGGTAAATCTTTCTGGTAACAGGCTTCCTAGCCTGTATCAGGGTATCAATAACCGACTCAGAAAAACCACGTTTTGATAAAATCAAGCGTTCAATTTCCAAGCAGTCAGCTTCAGAGAAGTTAGATTTTGATGTTTGAACGGACCCTGTATCAGAAGGTCCTGTCTTAGAGGTAGAGACCAAGGCGGACAGGATGACATGCCCACTAGATCTGCATACCAAGTCCTGCGTGGCCATGCAGGTGCTATTAGGATCACTGATGCTCTCTCCTGTTTGATTTTGGCAATCAATCGAGGAAGCAGCGGAAAGGGTGGAAACACATAAGCCATCCCGAAGTTCCAAGGTGCTGTCAAAGCATCTATCAGAACCGCTCCCGGATCCCTGGATCTGGACCCGTAGTGAGGAAGTTTGGCGTTCTGGCGAGACGCCATGAGATCTATCTCTGGTCTGCCCCAACGTCGAAGTATTTGGGCAAAGACCTCCGGATGAAGTTCCCACTCCCCCGGATGAAAAGTCTGGCGACTCAAGAAATCCGCCTCCCAGTTCTCCACTCCCGGGATGTGGATTGCTGACAGGTGGCAAGAGTGAGACTCTGCCCAGCGAATTATCTTTGATACTTCCATCATTGCTAGGGCGCTTCTTGTCCCCCCCTGATGGTTGATGTAAGCTACAGTCGTGATATTGTCCGACTGAAACCTGATGAACCCCCGAGTTGTTAATTGGGGCCAAGCCAGAAGAGCATTGAGAACTGCTCTCAATTCCAGAATGTTTATTGGAAGGAGACTCTCCTCCTGATTCCATAATCCCTGAGCCTTCAGAGAATTCCAGACAGCGCCCCAACCTAGTAGGCTGGCGTCTGTAGTTACAATTGTCCAGTCTGGCCTGCTGAATGGCATCCCCCTGGACAGGTGTGGCCGATGAAGCCACCATAGAAGAGAATTTCTGGTCTCTTGATTCAGATTCAGAGTAGGGGACAAATCTGAGTAATCCCCATTCCACTGACTTAGCATGCATAATTGTAGCGGTCTGAGGTGTAGGCGTGCAAAAGGTACTATGTCCATTGCCGCTACCATTAAGCCGATCACCTCCATGCATTGAGCTACTGACGGGTGTTGAATAGAATGAAGGACACGGCATGCATTTTGAAGCTTTGTTAACCTGTCTTCTGTCAGGTAAATCTTCATTTCTACAGAATCTATAAGAGTCCCCAAGAATGGAACTCTTGTGAGAGGAAAAAGAGAACTCTTCTTTTCGTTCACTTTCCATCCATGCGACCTTAGAAATGCCAGAACTAACTCTGTATGAGACTTGGCAGTTTGAAAGCTTGAAGCTTGTATTAGAATGTCGTCTAGGTACGGAGCTACCGAAATCCCTCGTGGTCTTAGTACCGCCAGAAGGGTACCTAGAATCTTTGTGAAGATTCTTGGGGCCGTAGCCAATCCGAATGGAAGAGCTACAAACTGGTAGTGCCTGTCTAGGAAGGCAAACCGTAGATACCGGTGATGATCTTTGTGGATCGGTATGTGAAGGTAAGCATCTTTTAAATCCACTGTGGTCATGTACTGACCCTTTTGGATCATGGGCAAGATTGTCCGAATAGTTTCCATTTTGAACGATGGAACTCTTAGGAATTTGTTTAGAATCTTTAAATCTAAGATTGGCCTGAAAGTTCCCTCTTTTTTGGGAACCACAAACAGGTTTGAGTAGAACCCTTGTCCTTGTTCCGACCGCGGAACCGGATGGATCACTCCCATTAATAACAGATCTTGTACACAGCGTAGAAACGCTTCTTTCTTTATCTGGTTTGTTGACAACCTTGACAGATGAAATCTCCCTCTTGGGGGAGATAATTTGAAGTCTAGAAGGTATCCCTGAGATATGATCTCTAGCGCCCAGGGATCCTGAACATCTCTTGCCCAGGACTGGGCGAAGAGAGAAAGTCTGCCCCCCACTAGATCCGGTCCCGGATCGGGGGCTCTCGGTTCATGCTGTCTTTGGGGCAGCAGCAGGTTTCCTGGCCTGTTTGCCCTTGTTCCAGGACTGGTTAGGCTTCCATCCTTGCCTGTAACGAGCAACAGCTCCTTCCTGTTTTGGTGCAGTGGAGGTTGATGCTGCTCCTGTTTTGAAATTCCGAAAGGGACGAAAATTAGACTGTCTAGCCTTAGCTTTGGCTTTGTCTTGAGGTAGGGCGTGGCCCTTACCTCCTGTAATGTCAGCGATAATTTCTTTCAAACCGGGCCCAAATAAAGACTGCCCCTTGAAAGGTATATTAAGTAATTTGGACTTAGAAGTAACATCAGCTGACCAGGATTTTAGCCACAGCGCCCTACGTGCCTGTATGGCGAATCCTGAGTTCTTAGCCGTAAGTTTGGTTAAATGTACTACGGCCTCCGAAATGAATGAATTAGCTAGTTTAAGGACTCTAAGCCTGTCCATAATGTCGTCTAGCGTAGATGAACTAAGGTTCTCTTCCAGAGACTCAATCCAAAATGCTGCCGCAGCCGTAATCGGCGCGATACATGCAAGGGGTTGCAATATAAAACCTTGTTGAACAAACATTTTCTTAAGGTAACCCTCTAATTTTTTATCCATTGGATCTGAAAAAGCACAGCTATCCTCCACCGGGATAGTGGTACGCTTAGCTAAAGTAGAAACTGCTCCCTCCACCTTAGGGACCGTTTGCCATAAGTCCCGAGTGGTGGCGTCTATTGGAAACATCTTTCTAAATATTGGAGGGGGTGAGAACGGCACACCGGGTCTATCCCACTCCTTAGTAACAATTTCAGTTAATCTCTTAGGTATAGGAAAAACGTCAGTACTCGCCGGTACCGCAAAGTATTTATCCAACCTACACAGTTTCTCTGGTATTGCAACGGTGTTACAATCATTAAGAGCTGCTAAGACCTCCCCTAATAATACACGGAGGTTCTCCAATTTAAATTTAAAATTTGAAATATCTGAATCCAATCTGTTTGGATCAGAACCGTCCCCCACAGAATGAAGCTCTCCGTCCTCATGCTCTGCAAGCTGTGACGCAGTATCAGACATGGCCCTAGTATTGTCAGCGCACTCTGTTCTCGCCCCAGAGTGATCACGCTTGCCTCTTAGTTCTGGTAATTTAGACAAAACTTCAGTCATAACAGCAGCCATATCATGTAATGTTATCTGTAATGGCCGCCCAGATGTACTAGGCGCCATAATATCACGCACCTCCCGGGCGGGAGATGCAGGTACTGCCGCGTGAGGCGAGTTAGTCGGCATAACTCTCCCCTCGCAGTTTGGTGAAACTTGTTCACATTGTACAGATTGACTTTTATTTAAAGTAGCATCAATACAGTTAGTACATAAATTTCTATTGGGCTCCACCTTGGCATTAGAACAAATGACACAGATATCTTCCTCTGAGTCAGACATGTTTAACACACTAGCAATAACTTGCAACCTGGTTATAATCTTTTTTTAGCAAAAACGTACTGTGCCTCAAAGAGGTACTTAAACGATTAAATGACAGTTGAGATAATGAACTGAAAAACAGTTATAGCATCAACTTTTAAAATAACACAACTTTTAGCAAAGGTTTGTTCCCATTAGTAAATAACAATAACTAAATTGACATAAAATTACAGAGTAACGTTTTTATTCACAGTCATATAAAATTCTCACAGCTCTGCTGAGAGAATGTACCTCCCTTCAAAGAAGTTTGAAGACCCCTGAGATCTGTCAGAGATGAACCGGATCATGCAGGAAATATAATAATAGCTGACTGGAAATTTTTGATGCGTAGCAAAGAGCGCCAAAAACGGCCCCTCCCTCTCACACACAGCAGTGAAGAGAAACGAAACTGTCACAATTTAAAGCAAACTGCCAAGTGGAAAATAATGCCCAAACATTTATTCACTCAGTACCTCAGCAATGTAAACGATTCTACATTCCAGCAAAAACGTTTAACATGATAAATACTTATTAAAAGGATTAGTAACCTTTAACAGAGTAGTTCCGGTGAAATACCATTCCCAGAATACTGAAGTGTATACATACATGTCATTATAACGGTATAGCAGGATTTTCTCATCAATTCCATTCAGAAATAAAAACTGCTACATACCTCAATGCAGATTCATCTGCCCGCTGTCCCCTGATCTGAAGCTTTTACCTCCCTCAGATGGCCGAGAACAGCAATATGATCTTAACTACTCCGGTTAAAATCATAGTAAAAAACTCTGGTAGATTCTTCCTCAAAGTCTGCCAGAGAAGTAATAACACGCTCCGGTGCTATTGTAAAATAACAAACTTTTGATTGAAGTCATAAAAACTAAGTATAATCACCATAGTCCTCTCACACATCCTATCTAGTCGTTGGGTGCAAGAGAATGACTGGGACTGACGTAGAGGGGAGGAGCTATATGCAGCTCTGCTGGGTGAATCCTCTTGCATTTCCTGTTGGGGAGGAGTTATATCCCAGAAGTAATGATGACCCGTGGACTGATCACACATAACAGAAGAAATTAATTCTCGCACATAAAGCAGCATAAAATCAAAGTAACACATTTGATTAATCCCCACTGTTCAATAACCTCTCTCAGGAGATATCAACCCATGATTCTATAAAGAAAAAAGGAGTCACACTGTGGCCCTGTCTTCAGAAATTTCAACATATGTAAAATTTAAACGATCTTACCAGAATCCGTGCTGTGGAACAGAAACACAGCCTCTCAAGTGTGAAAGTCT